>NC_049983.1:28975958-28983654 GCF_000003815.2 Branchiostoma floridae
TCCATTCCCGCGGCGTAGAAAAAATCTTAGCGTTCGTTAAAGTACCGTTGCAGTGCTGTTGACTTACATGCAGAACCACAGCCTAGGCACTACACTTGGCGAAGGTAATAAGTTGGGTACGGTACTTACTGCAGCGATATCCAGCACTAGAGCCCAGTCCATAAACATTATGGTAGGCGCTTCCCCCATAAGTCACCGGAGTAAGTTCGACTCCTGTGCAATTTATATACCAATACCAATACATTATGAGTTTTGTGGAGTATAGTGAAATGTCGGTGTGTGCGGTTTGTCATTCAAGAAAAAATGCCGGCAATTGTAACACGTTGTTACATAACTTCCGGGAAAAAGCCATTGCTCCTCAAAATATCCCGGGGATGTCGATATCGATGTAAAGATGTGAACTAGACGATCACACTAATGGGATCAATGTGAACTGTTAAAAAGATGGGCACAAATAAAATGACAAAAAATACAAATTTTTCAAAAGCTAAAGCGTGTACTGTCATTTTAAAACGCACAACGTATCTAAAAAAAGGTATATATGAAAAGTAGAAACATATGCAGGTCTTTTTCTTGCACAACAGACACACACTCACTCACTTACTATCCTAGACAGCTTTTTATACCCATTCAACTGGATCAAATGGGGACGTGGCGCACGCCACATCTAAGAGAATAAGGCGTTCCAGAAGTAGAATGACCTGCGGTTCGACTGTACCTCCACCCACCCGCCTTCCCATCATGCAGTGTTTCCTAACCTCCACCCACCCCTGCCTTCCCATCATGCAGAGTTTCCTGGGGTCCACCCACATGCCTTCCCATCATGCAGTGCTTCCTGACCTCAACCCACCCGCCTACCCATAATGCAGTGTTTCCTAAACTCCATCCAATGCCGTCCCATCATGCACTGGTTCCTAACCTCCGCCCACCTGCCTTCCCATTATTCACTAGTAATTTCCTTACCACCACCCACCTGCCTTCCCATCATGCACTGTTTCCTGACCTCCGCCCACCTGCCTTCCCATCATGCACTGTTTCCTAACATCCACCCACCTGCCTTCCCATCATGCACTAGTGATTTCCTTACCTCCACCCACGGCATGTTTTCAGTTGGCTTCCACAAAGCCAAATTAAAAACACGTATCGCCATTTGGTATGGAGCATAATCGGAAACACTATCATAATCATAATTTTCCTAGGCTTGGATGTTGAAAATTCTAAGCTACTTTAACAGTAATGCTGACTTTGTTAGAAAGTATGAAATTATTGTGGGAAAAAAATCTTACTAGGGCCTTGAGCCGTCCCGCCTGCAGCCATAGCGAGTAGAACCAGCAGCCCCACGGGTACCGCCACTCGCGGGTCCATTCTGCAATAAAATTAATCAGGAATTTAGATTATAACCCAACACACGTGACACAATTCTTTCTACACGTACACACCAAAGCGTTCTACGTTATGAGCAATAAGCGGTCAGAAAAGTGAACATTCAGCAAAAGCAGTAAGATTGTGAACCAGCTCGTAATCCAAAACGCGCGCCATAAAGCAAACGGTATAAAATAGAAAGCAAGATAACAGTTACACCTAACAAAACGTAAAAAAAACATCCGAAGCGGAATATCTGCTTGAAGTGTAGTCGCTGTGCATCACCTGTGTGTTGTCTTGGTCATTAGCAATTGCCACTTTGTAACAAGTAGTTTGATAGTTTAAAACTGTGCATCAGTGCAGAAACATCTGCCTCGTCTACTTCTACACGGCTGGACCATGCTTTACGCTGTGGGTACACATAAGTTCATTTGTAAAGGCTCCCGGGTACTAAAATAGCTAGCGCCCACGCCCTGGCACGCGTACGGACGCGCGCAAACTAGTAAACATATCAGGACTGTACAGAATTCTGCCGACATAACATATCCCTGGGACACGTTTAATAGCTGGCGAGTGTGATCCTAGAAATATGAAACGAAACATGCCCACATCCGCAAAGTCCCGACCTCTTTGAAAGAAAGCCTTATGTCATGCCCCCACTTTTAACCCCAACATCATGGGTCAATAAGCTTTCGCCGCAGGCCATGTTCTCAGCAATGCGTCTTCTACTGATGACATTTTTTCTTTCTTGTCTATTTGCTTATGGACAGACGAGGGCAATGCGGCACTGCAACCAAGTTAGTTAATTATATCAACAGTACCACATACACGGTATACACAGAAGGTAAATGTTGTATTTCTTTTACCTCCCGACCGAAGTCAGGTACCCACTTCTACACCTGGTGAAGTAAGAAAGGTCGTGTGAAGGGCACAACGTCGGAGGCACGGCGGGTATCGAACTCGGGACCTCTAGATTCCGAACCGAACGCTCTACCAGTTATGCCACACACGACGTCACTACTTGTGACACGATTGAGCCATGCTTTACTCTATTGGTATACAGAAGTTCAATTGCATTTTGCACAAACCCGAGGAATACTCTCCAATTTGTAAAGGCTCTTTTCTACTAGACGGCGAGCCAAGCGAACCAAGTTGAGCAATCAAGGGGGAACCAAAATTATTTTAAGTTACCCGATTGAAATATGATGCACGTGGTATGAGATATTACTTAAAGGACAGAAAAGGATACAAAACGTAAAAAAAAAAACATTTTTATCTATGAATTTCGCTGCGCGACCTGTCAAATGTTTGGTTCTCAACAGTCAAAGTAGTGGAAAGAGGTGCAAGACATTGCAATAGACACAACATGAAAATACATCTGCATTTGCATAAAACGTTTTCAATGTCTACATAACAAGCAAATTAACATAGAGTGAAACGTGACCAGGAATTTTCTGTCTTTAAAACTCCCGACGATACAGTACTGAACCTTATCAAGAACGCGACATATCAAAACTGGAAGCCCATCTACTGTACAATTGAGCATCGCCTGGGGGCAATAATCTAATCACCGTGCAGACCACCGTCTCGGCACGTCTTTTATGGCTATGGGTTGGCGGAACAGCAAGCCGCGACGCGTCCCGCACAGCCGTCCGTCGACCGTCTTCTCTCGGTCGGTCCGTAAAGCTAAGGGCACCACCCACAGTGGAGTCGGCTATCGTCAGCCGTCCGAGATACGTTTTCTCCCGGTTGGGACGTAACGAAACAGCGCAATGTGGCCACAGCCAATTTGTTTGTTTGTTTGTTTGTTTATTTCATTTATCCAGGGGTACATGTCGCCTGGCTGGCGTTTTTCAAAGATCACTGGGGGGAAACCCCGTACATACATAACAATAAACGATAACAACATAAAATCAAATAAATGGTGACACAGCAAGAATTGGCAAATAATAACGCAATTCAACTAAGACAAAATAAGGCAAGTCAATTGTACAACATTAATCCTAATATAACTCCAAAATCATAAATGAAATCAAATTTGCATACCAATGTGACCATAAAAAAAAAGGCATGACAGATTGCATATTAGACCATGTGGTATTCTGCTGTGTAGATGGTTTTGAAAGTGGAGATAGATGATGCTGTTCTTAAGTGTGCAGGTAGCGAGTTCCACAAAGCTGCACCAGAAAACGAGAGAGACTTCTTCTTGTATTGTAACCGTGTTTTTGGTAGTTGAAGCCCCCCCTGTGTACTGTGCCGGGTGTGGTGAGAGTGTGTGTCAGCAGATGTAGTGAAGAGTTGGGAAATGTGTGGAGGAAACATGCCGCTGAGAGCCTTGAACATGAAAACAGCTTTAGCTCTTCTGTGGTGCTGTGCTACAGGGGTCCAGCCTAGTGAGTTCAAGATAGTCTCCCTGGGAGTGCAGTGGTCGCACCCTAATATTACCCTGCCCGCCCTATATTGTAACTTTTGGAGTTTGCCAATCGGTGGATGTTACGTCATTCTGTAGTGCCAGACTATCTTGGATCGCGTTTTCAATAAACCAAAAAAAAAACGGCTGTTACAAAGAAAAATGCAACAATATTCGATGCAGAGATTAGAGCCGGACGCAGACGTCGTCCATGGGAAATTCATCGAGGCTCGTCCTGTTCGTTGACAGCAGACCGCGATGGACCCACGGTCTAGCGTCTAGCGCTGCTTCGCTTATCAACATTTAATGTGCTTCACGAGAAAAACGCGGCGTCTCTACATGTATCGTATGTTGCGCCATATAGGGCTACGCAGTCCAGACTGTCAACAGGCTTGGGCACACTTAAATCTGAGATAAAATGTGGCTCAAACATTGTATATTCACTGGATCAAGGATGTAAAACCAAATGAAAAAAGATCTTGATAGAAAAGAGGATGGTGTGGTACCCTAGTACGGTACATCTAAACCACGAAAGAAGCAGAAGTAGGTATGAGCACGATGAAATCAAAATCCACATGTAAGAACATATTGAAAATAACCACGAAAAAACAGTGTCGATAGAAAACATAAGACGTCGCGGCACACTGTCCTTACTCACAGTTGTCAGTTGCTTGACTTTCCTGACGAGGGTCGGGCACAGACCGTGCTGGTGACGGTGCGACGGGCGCTGCTCTGACGAGTGTCGGTCCTCCCGGCTGAAGCGCGCGCACTATCTGTCCGGCGGCGGTTGATGACGACTTCGGTGCAGGGACGTCTCTGAGCTGGATCCGCTCCGTGGTCTGCCGCAAGCCGCAGAACTGCGCGCCTTTTCTAGCCTGGCTGCCTGTCTCCTCCCCGCTAAACGATAAATCACACCAACTAAAGATGACAGATCCGAGTGACATCATTGTCCCCTCTAGCAGCTGTGCAGTAGGCGTCTGCTAGCCTCTATCAGGCTCTCACGAGGGTCGGAAGAAGCAGAAACTGGCCACAATAAGGGGTGCTGCTTTGCAGGAGGAATCAGCTGACCGTAGAAGGTCCAACTGGCCAGTAGAGCACCTCTAGTCGGCACACTTTCCCTACTTAATTTTAATTAATTTCCGCAATGGTCTGCGTCTAAAGGAGTCTGGAGCAGACTACGAGTCTAGTGTGGAAGGAATGTCACTTGGGCACAGCGTTGCGCGTGAGAACTCAGCGTGGGTGTTGAGCGAGGTCAGAAGTAACACAAAGAAGAGGTCTTTGCGTCGGGGCCTCGGTATTTCGTTGGGAGCGTCTGTGACATTTTGTTTTACCTGCGGAGGCGTAGCTAATTAACTTGGTATCTTCTTTTTGAAACATTTTTGATAAGTTTTTAAAACTTACTCTTTGTCTATACTGGCAAAGTGAACATATTCTACTAACTTGAGTGTAATACTTTTTCTGTTCCAAAAAAATAAATAAAACAATATATAGCATCTTCAAATATATAGCTGTGAGGACAACTACAACAAATACCAGAGAGGACAGAAAAACGCGACAGCTTGAGTAGGGACGGATATCAGGCTAATATTCCCCACGGTTCCATATGGTATTGATAAACATCGAGCACCATCATCCCTACTGTCCACTTGACTTCATTGAGATCCACAATTAGCTTACAATATACAAGGATATTGTAGATACTCTTCCTGTGGTCCACTGCACTGCCCTGTCCGTTTCTAAACATTGACATGGATTTTTATTTTGCCACGGTATATGTGATACATACTTGTTGATTTACAATGTAATGATACATCTGCCCCTCAATCCATTCTACAAATCAACCTTTTACACACGGCCACAGCAAGTAAATTTTATGGATGACATACTCTACAGACGGCAAAAATAGTGCGATAGGGCGAGAAAAATATATGCCGTAGAAAAAACAAGATGGCTAAATAAGAAGTAAAGCGACGAAACATGGTATCACAGCCTACAAGGTATTAATTTCTGTATTCAAGTCGTGAACTGTTGTAGTAAAGGTGACACTCGGTGTGGTAGACTGGTATCACATACCAACATGGCAACTACATTCACGGCTTCCATTTTGGGGCCACTTTTACATGTACAACTTTCTCACTAAATTTTTAGTTTCACTTCCATAACTACAGTCAAGGCTACCTTGCCGGTGCCACTTCTACAGGTACAACTATTAGCCTACAACCCAACATATTTGCATATTTTGGTACTTGCTCGTCATGTTGACCATCTCCGAAGAAAAATATGTTTCTTCTGAAATCAGGCAAAATTTAATGAGCGCGCTGATATCATCCATAAGTTTACTTGCTGTAGCACATGTGCCTTTGAAGGTATGCGTGTGTATGTTTGTGTGTGTGCGTGCGTGCGTGTAGGTGTGGTGTGTGTGGCATATGAGTCTGCACGTGTAAAATACATGTGTGTGTATGTGTGTACAATGAGCATGAATATCACCGTGTATGCGCGCCATAGGTAAGCAAGTATGTGTACGGGCAGAGGGAATGATTGCAAGGGTTGGGGCAGAAAGGATGATGGGAGGATAGGGACAGCAGGGATGATAATAAAATACGCCGAAAAGCAGTTGCTCAAGCAACTGGATATGACTTTGGAAAAGGTCAATTTTTGGCAGTTCCAAAAAAGTTTTTATCCATAGACTAAATCGTACAAAGCGGTAGCATATACAGTCAAACCTGTCGATAGCGGAGAAATGACTGGAGAAATGTGGCCACTATACACAAGTGGCCACTGTAGAGAAAATGCTGATCTATTGACCACGAGCAATATCTTACACATGATTTCAGTACCCACTAATCTTTCTCACCAAGTAACATTGTCTGATTCAACTGACCCTGCCAAAGTCCAATCTACCGAAAAAGATTGATATCGCCATTCCCAATGTTGGTAATTTTGCCAACAAAGACTTCTATTCTAACGTTCAAGGCACGGGTTCCTTTCGCTACTGCCAAAATGACCCTGTCGGGAGATTCAAATCGTCGCAAACTACGATTTTTAACTCGGCGCAGTATGACGGCCTCCCGTATGGTCGCAGTATGCAGTGTTTCTGTATCTACAGGGCCGGAAATCGTGTGGCCGTGGCCGCGTTGGGCATGTGGCCTCTATAAACTATTTCTTAATGTTTACGTAAATGGGAAAAATCCAAGGAACCGGCAAAGGGTGACCGCAATGGTTAGGTGCTCGCTATGCAAAGGTGGCCACTAATACAGGTTTGACTGTGTTGCAAAAACAAATATGGGAAACAATAATCTCATAGAATATCTGTATCTGTATCTGTATCTATATAGCCGGTATAACCTTCATTCGGCGTAACACACCAGCTAATATTTCAACGTCAAAGAAGGTAAGAAGTAACAGAAATTAGACTATTGTTTGGTAAACCGTATTCTGCCTGTTTTGTAGTATGTTCAAAATTCCTGACCACTTAGATTTCACAATCAAAGACATTTTTTGTCATTTTTTGTCATTTTTTTGCACCATCTTATCAGTTTTTGGGTTCCCAGAGGATGATATCTATCTATATAATCAAATCCACCTGGCCTTAGTTACTGAAGCTCATACAAGTAGTATTTAAGGTGGAGGCCCTGATGTGGTTCTTTAATTCTTGAATGTTTCTAAACGGCGTGTTTAAAAGAGTCATTTTATCCATCCGTTGCTTCAGAATCTTTTTATCAGATCTCCGAAAGATACAGAATTCCCGATCATCATCCTCGATCCGTAGCTAGACGCACTTTTCCACTAGCCGACCGAGAGGGTTCGCGCAGAGGTCGTTATCCAAACAAAAAGTTCGCGCAGATACGTCGTAACTCTGTCGATCAAATCTGTCAAGGGAGCAATCGCTGCGTTCTGTCGACCCGATCATGCATAAAGGTCGCA
>NC_049983.1:28983851-29012639 GCF_000003815.2 Branchiostoma floridae
ATTAGCATAAAGATTGTATTTTGACACATGTTAAACGTGTTATACAAAGGAACACTTTTACTACCAGGAAAAAAATTAAATCATAAAAAAGTACAGTCCTTCCCGGAGTCCGGGGGTAAAGAAAAAAAAAAAGACGTAACAAAAGACCCGCCCCTTCGTCTTATCGATGGTTTGTTTGAAAACGTCGTTCTCAGGACCATTTATCTTATATTAGCTGGCAAAATGACCTTGGAACTTAATTCTAAGGGAAATTTTGTTCAACACTATAAGGAATGCCAGTGACGGCAACCAGAATGTCTGATATGAGCCACAGGGCCCGGAGACTGTTCAACGAGCTGAGATGCCAGGTGCGCAGTCATTAACAGGGGAGTCAAAAGTCATATGTGAGACCCGCGGGGTGGCCAGGACGAGAGGGGCGTGTGTGTGATGATGGGGCTGTTGTTGTGAGCAAGCTTAGCCTAATCTTTATTAGAATCAACTAAGCGTGTGAACGAGATTTATATAAAACTTGGGATTCTTTAGTCGAAAATGTTACACATTGTCCAGTTATTGTCCTGAAAGAAAACAAGAACTAAACAGGCACAATTTCTCTTTCAACAAATGTGATTTTGTAGCAAACAATCCCCACATTAATTGGTGGTAGATCACAAAACCTTTCTTATATGATTATAGAACCAATACAAACACAGTAACATGATATAATACAGTATAGTATAACATTGTTCCAACACAAAATTGGGTTTATTGAATGGATTCTTACATACTTCTGATTACAGGTAACATCTAGTTATGTTTCCTCTATCAACGACAAATGGAAAATCTTTTTAAACTGTACATTTCATCTGATGAGAAAAAATTATGATGATGATTTCACCTGAGATGTTTCCCCTATGTACTTTAATAAATAGCCATGTCAACTTTAACCGATGGCCTGGTGATAGAATCTTGTATTGGGATTGATTGCAATTTATGTGATTTGCTGTACTCCTGTTACAAATGTTAAAGACTTAGGCAGCGAGAAGCAGAGTTGGGCCTTGTGTTTAGCCCAGTGGTTATTGCGGTAACCCGAACACAAGCGACCCGAAAAAAATTATCTAAATTGAGCAATAATGAGGCAAGGATGGGCAGGCATGACCAAACTCCGATACACACAAACAAACAAACAAACGCGCCAAGAAGAAATGTCCCTAGCATATCATGTGTATTTGTAACGGATCTTTGTTTCCTTTTGTTACAAATGAGTTATACATATAAACATGTATACATGTACACTACATTGTATCTTTTGTGTACTGCATTGTCTTTAGAAGGTATTTAGACCTCTGACCTCCTCCACCCTTGAAATCTTGAAAAACGGCTCAGGCCGAATGATGTATCAAGGCTAAGTAAAGGTTGAAAAAAAAAAAACATACATACAAACATAATGGATTCGTACGTACCAAAAGTGTAGCAGCAAGTAGCAAAGCAATAATGAACTAATCACCTTAAACATAGGAACGTGTGTGATATAAGCCTAAATCGAGATAAAAGCAGAACTAATATCTCGACCAATATATAGATAGGAAATCATCAAAATAAATGTTAATTCTAGATTTTAGCCCTAAAACTATGATGATAATTATTGAAATGTTCTGTAATGTAATGTACCAAAAGCAACAGGTTACCTTGGAGACATGGACGATGAAGGATGGGAGTGATGGATATTGACTTTGATGTGATGTTATAGCAAAAGTTAATGCTTTATATACAAATTCTCCTAACCGTCTGACTACAGTAACCCTACGTCCGTTCATCGACTCTTACGGATCGTGGTAACGATCATGACTTCTCGTAATAGTCTCTGGGAAGATATTGGAAGATATTATACGATATTTGTTTCATTGTGGGGATCTTGTTCGTCTGCTTCTTATCGTTGGCATAGCACACACACACACACACACGCGCACGCACAACACACATACACAAACACACGCACGCACAACACACATACATACATACAAACACACACACACAAACGCACGCACACACACACACACACACGCAAACTTAGCCTTCTTGGTGAAGGTAAGTAAAGAATCACCATAGACGCATCACAAATACAGCACGTTTTACTGTACTCAGGTGATGTGTATCATTCGCCTTATTTACTGAGGTTTGGCCGCTCCCATTGTAGGAAAGTTTGCCACAGTCCCGTGAGCTTAGACCCCACCCCGGGGCCTAGCCAGAATGTTTTAAGAAACGAAAATTTAAGGGAGTTTGCCGCGCAAACGGACACACACACAGGAACACACACAAACATAACCTTCTTGGTAAAGGTAAGTAAAGAATCATCACGGACGCATCACGATTACAACAAGTTTTACTGTACTCAGGTGATATCTATTATCCGCCTTATTTACCGAGGTTTGGTCGCTCCCATTGTTCTCTGTGACATCTACAGACGGGTGCGGGTTGATGATGGATGTGTCGTTTTAAAATAACCACCTCTCCCTACGCGTCATAGGGGGTACTTGGGTACATGGCACGTTTCGGGAGGGAGATTGCGCAACCCTGGTGCCGAACACTGATACTTGCGTACATTAGTAACCCACTCCCTACATCTGCTTGGAGACGAACCTTAAACACGTCCCTGCGGTTTGTTTGTTTGTTTGGCCCCGTAAGAACACCGTCCGTACAGTAGTGCCACCATTAACGCCAAGTTGTGAGGGAAGGTGGTGTGTTATGTACCACCGCTCCAACATTCCTGTTAAAGTTTCGGCCACGAATTCCATTGACAGCGACATCGGCTGGGCTTCTAAATTAACTTTTAGCCAGCACGCTACAAATTACGTCAGCTTAAATAGCTTTCCCTGCGAATTATAAAATAGCCTCACTACTTCCAAGCACAAAGACTCTCTGACTCTCAGATTGAATATAAATCAGTTGAACGTGAGACTGAAGACAGGCATCTGTGGAAGACGAGTGATTTGGATATGTTCAGAATCAGAAATCACTAGTTCATAGCCAGTATACTATTGTACCAGTCGGTATGATTTCAATCCAGAGCCTCCTTTGTTCTCATCAGACTAATTTAGTGGAAAAAATCGGAGCCAAGGATCAGAGGGTCAAGTCATTAATTTATCTCACTTAGTCCGTGATACATGATACGCGAACTTAACTTAAGTCAACTTATTTGGCAATTTCATCGTCGGACTTTTCACGTAAGACATCCCTTAATCACCCACAAACGGAGCCAGGTGCGCGGGGCCCTGCTGCCCCATCACCGATGCCTGTCGGGAGCCGTGGCGGGGTCGTGTATTAAATCACCGGCAAGTCCAGCCGGCTGGACGGTACCGTGTCACCCCAGCCCCGAGGCCGTCGGGTCCCTCACTCGGTCTATATGTCTCTGTTTTTTCGACGGATGTTTCGTGTATGAGCCATCAAAAAACCACCAGTAAGCGCTACCAGACACGTGGAGCCGTCTCGGTGTTCTCCCCGAGACGGACTGGGCGCCGTGTCGGGGTCGTGTGAGATATCACGCCGGCAAACTCAGCCAGGTACGCGGCACCCTGTCGGTCCTTCATCGAGGTAGTCGGCGCCCGATCATCGGGGTCATGACCGAGACCATGTACGGGGATTATTTCATTTTCAGTGTGGTCTTATTTGTTTTAACCTGTATATTGTTAAAAGCTCAAATCAGCTTGCAGGCCGCTTTTCATTGATGTCTTTTTTTGAGCGAATTAAAGCTGTCATTATTTCCCCACTTTTTAGAAATTTTCCATGGATATCTTTGAAAATATTAACAAAGACTCGTTCGTAATAACTTAGTGGGAAAAAATCCACCACGGTGACTCCTTTTGCCAGATTTTTAGACGTTTCTCACTACTAAGAACGCATAAACATGCACAACATCAAATCATTAAACGATCGTGCAAGTAAACTTGCGTGTATACATTAAGCAGGGTCCAGTCAAGCATTACAGTTTTATTTTCTAGATTTTGCATTAATAACATTGAGTCAGGACGATGTTTTACGATGATGGTTCAAGGGATCTATCAACAGGTAGTCTGAAGTAAATGTACATGTACAGGTGCGAAAAACGACTCTGCCAAGCACTAATTGGCTTTTACATACTAACTAGGAAATTGCTCAAAATTCAATTTTTTACACAAACTTTACTTTATGCAACGTCAAGAAAATTAAGGGTGAAAAAATTCATGATCAACTTATCTTGCATTTGTCTACTTATCTACGATGTGCCTCTTGGGTAACTCACTTCACAGCTTTTCATGAAACGTGGGATAGAGAAGCAAAGTTAACACTGCACTTGAGCAGAAAATTATAAACAAACTGAATGTATTACAGCAAAACAACTTTGCTACCAGATTTAAACAGTGGGTGTATAATATGAATGTCCATTGCTGTGATATAGCGCCTGTTAAATATAAACACTTTCAAATAACGTTTTAGGTATGATAACAAGAAAGAACCCTGGTAGTAGTTTGTCGATGTCGGGTGCTTTGCCTGTTTCTACGTTCCTAAAACTGGTATGTGATATTTTTCCTTCTCTGTTACCTCTGCATCTAAACTATCAAATACAATTCACTGAGGTAGATAACATGTTCTTGAAAAGGTCATTCACATTCAATTTTATGTTCCCCACACGGCATTATTGTCTTTTCCCCTCTCATTGAAAAGAACCTCAAGATGATGTGCCAAATCTTGCACACTGTTACCGACAGTTTAAACCAGTTTCTGAAATTCCTCAGGGATCCCTCACACGATACAAGTGTCAGTCCGACAGGCCACCAACACGACGATCTCACAGTTTGGAGACGGTAAAATTCTATCTATTCGTGCATGAAAAGGTCATGGAGTTAACCGGGGATAATGTTTGATCGCATGGAAACTTGCTGGTTAACAGATTTGTTTCCTAGCCAGCGAAATGGAGATTTTAACATCCCTGGTATTAATTGGGATGCTAGCACAACAGACAACACCGCCCAGAACCATACAGGACAGGCACAGAAACTACTACACTTAGTGGATAACCATGGGCTATTCCAAACAGTTCAGGAACCAACTAGAAATGGTAATCTTTTGGACCTGGTCTTAGTTAATAACCCAAACATAATTGAAAAAACCACAGCTGTTCCGGGAATAAGTGACCATGACATGGTTCTAGTGGACGTTAACTTGGCACCCAAACAGAACAAAAAACCAAAAAGGAAAGTGTACATTCGCACGAAATCTGACGAGCCGGCTATCAAGAATGACATTGAGGACTATGCATCAAACTTTAACACGAGAACAAAAGACATGTCAGTGACACAGAAATGGGATGATTTCAAAGGCAAAATGAAGCACACAATGCACAAGCACATTCCTAGTAAAATGACATCAAGCAGATACAACTTGCCCTGGTCTAACAGAAACTTAAGAAGGCACTGTCGGAAGAAGCAACGTCTTTACAATAAAGCTAAGAGAACAGGACAAGAGGAAGACTGGAACAAATACAAGAAAGTAAAAAAAAAGGAGTTCAGAAAAGCATAAGATCAGCAAACCCAAAATACGCGGCAAACATACTGGGAGAAGCTATTGACAAACCCAAAACATTCTGGTCATACATAAAAGGCCTGAGGAGAGGCCTTGTCTGGGCAGCCACTCTAAAAGTGGGGAGTAGCATTATTAGTGACAGCGAGAAAAAAGCAGAAGCACTCAGTTCACAGTTTAAAAGTGTATTCACAGAAGAAGACACTACAGACATGCCATCTCTCGGGCACTCCTGCACCCCTTCTATGGAACAAATAGAAATTTCTACTTATGGTGTTGAAAAAAATGTTGCAAGGCCTCAATCCCTCCAAAGCATCCGGGCCAGACCAAATACCTCCTTGGTTCCTCAAAATGACAGCCAGTGAAATCGCACCTGTTTTAACCAACATTTGTCAACAATCGCTTGACACAGGAGAAATCCCCAAAGACTGAAGAGATGCAAATATATGCGCCATTTTCAAAAAGGGAGAGAGAGCGGTCCCCAGTAACTACAGACCTATTTCACTCACCTGTATTTCCTGTAAACTAATGGAACACATTATTCACAACCATATCATGAAACACTTAGAAGGCCACAATATACTTACGGACTACCAGCATGGTTTCAAAGCAAAGCGATCCACAGAAACACAGCTTATTTTAACATTTCACGACATAGCTGGAGCACTAAACAATAAATAGCCTTTATTGCACATTCATGCCCTATCGGGCTAAGTACAGGCATATAGATACGAAAGGTCGTAATACAGTACACATGGTTTCTACGATTAATCTAAAACATGGGTTTCTAAAACATTTGTTCGACTTCTTCTCGTTTCTTAGTAATGTTAAAAATGTAGCTTGAGATGTCTTTGTATAATGTCATTTGATCAAAACTCATAAGAAAAATGACTTTTTCAACACTAGACAAATATTCAAAGTGAGGGAACTTTCCTATAATATGGCTAAAAAGAATATTTCTATCGTTACTATATTTTAGTCCGTACATCTAAAATTCTGCAAGCAATCCCTCAATGTCCCCAAAACTGCTAGCAACCTTGCTGCACGGGCTGAATTAGGGAGATACCCCTTACACTTGGAGGCCTCCCTGAACGCCGTTAAGTTTTTCACTAGACTCTGCTTAAATGTGCCGGCTGATAGTCTCCAGGCAGACGCACTTTTATGTCAACTAGAATTAGACTCATTAGGTAGTAAATGTTGGGCTTCCGGTGTGCGGAAAACTTTAGAGGAATGCGGTTATGCCTTTGTTTGGCATTCTCCACACTCAATTGTTTCAAAAGTGTCCTCTATCGTCTCCTCTATTCAACAACGTTTAAAGGACATCTACTTTCAAACATTTCTATACGAAATTCATAATGACAACAAAGGCAATGGCACAAAGAACAAATTACGCTCATACAGACTGTTCAAATCTACCTATAACGGAATAAAAGACAGGTGGATCTAGCAATACTTGATTTCACTAAAGCCTTCGAGAAAGTCCCACATAGCAGACTCATATCAAAACTGGAGTTCTATGGAATTCAAGGTACTACGCTCAACTGGCTGAAGGCTTTTCTGACGAATAGAGAGCAAACGGTAGTGGTGGAAGGGAAGGCCTCAGCTCCAGTTAAAGTAGCATCGGGAGTTCCGCAAGGGACTGTCCTGGGACCATTGCTCTTCCTCTTGTACATAAATGACTTGCCAGACCAGCTCGATTCAAGTGTGAGGTTATTCGCGTGTCGCCGATGATTTTCTTTTATATATAGAGGTATCCACAAAGAATGATTCACAAGTTCTTCAGAAAGATCTAAACACCCTGGAAGAATGGCAAAGGAAATGGCTTATGCAGTTCAATCCTGATAAGTGCTATATCATGCACATAACGAACAAACGAACACCAAATGTGTCCCCTTACCAGTTTTGTGGTCAGACATTAGAAACCACAAAAACACACCCATACCTGGGTGTTACATTAACAACTGGGCTGAAGTGGGGTGTCCATGTTGACAAAATAACAACCAAGGCTAAACAGACATTGGGAGTAATCAAACGCAACCTGTGGGCATGTCCAACCAGGGTAAATCACTTGCATACACGTCACTGGTAAGACCTAACCTTGAATATGCTGCAACAGTATGGGATCCGTATACAAAGAAAGACAAAGATAAACTTGAAAGGGTACAGAACCAAGCTGCCCGATTCTGTACAAACAACTACAACAGGGATTCTAGTGTTACCAAAATGAAAACAGATTTGCAGTGGATGTCACTTGAAGACAGAAGGAAAATGTCCAGACTTTCCATGATGTACAAAATGACCAATAAACTGGTGGACGTACCAACTGATAGGTATCTAATACCAGCTCAAAAAAAGAACAAGAAACAGTCATGCCTTCAAATACCAGAGTTACCAACCTAGGATTGATGTGTTCAAACATTCGTACTTTCCCAGAACTATCGTAGAGTGGAATTTGTTATCACATATTATATAGATACAGATACAGACAGAAATAATCAGAAGGGAACTGTAATCAACTTCTTGTCAAAGAGTGATCTATGTATTGCCTTATCCTCTACCATTCTCCGATCCACAAATCGTGGAACGGAGATTGTTTTTACTGGCCGGCCGACTCCCCTAGCGTACTATTGACTCTACATCTGTCCAATTTCTACAATTAGACCACCGATCCACGGAGCCTGGAAGAGGCTAGTATTGCCTATCCAATAAATATTTTTTTGTCTTGTATGATTTAGAGTCATGCAATTTTGTCACGTGGTTGACCCTGAAAGTAGGCCAGATTTTATGCTTGGTGAAAATTGTGAATCTTAGCCATGTTCAAAGTACTCTACGTGACAAAGTAAACTAGACTTCTGATTCAATTTCTCGTCAAAGGTATATCTATTTATTGCCTATCCAATAAATGCTTGTAGAGTTTCGGGTAGTTATGTTTAGTCACGTGGTTGTCCCTAAAAGTAGGCCATATTTAGGTCTATCAGATGAATTCTAGTAACTTCCGTTGTCGTGTGAGTGTTAAATCAGTATTCTAATTTGCTTTGTTTCAGCTACGTTCTGTCATGCGTATCTGAAGGGACACTCGCATGACAACGGAAGTTACTAGAATTCATTTGATAAAATTCTTACATACCTCCGATTACAGGTAACATCTAGTTATGTTTCCTCTGTCAACGACACATGGAAATCTTTTTGAACTGAATATTCCATCTGAGATGATACCCCGATACCATAAAAGAGCCTGGGGTCATCTTTTACCGATTATCCTGGTGATAGAATCTCGCAATCGTGGTTGCAATTTATGTGATCTGCTGTACTCCTGTTACAAAGGTTAAAAGACTTAGGCGGCGAGAAGGCAAAGTCAGGCCTTGTGTTTAGCCTAGTGTTTATTGCGATAATCAGAACACAAGCGACACTTTCACAGACTGACAATCATCCATTACATTATCTAAATTGAGTATTATTTAGGCAAGGATGGGTAGGCATGACCTAATTCAATGCCGATACACACCAAGAGGGAACGTCCCTAGCACGCCGTGTGCATTTCCTATGTGAAAATTCAAGCGTCCCAGACGGCGAAACGCCGTTTGCGACAATCGTCCAAGGCGTCTCAAATTATTGGGACGCTTTGGACGTCATGGGACGGCCTTTTGATCGTCAGACGAAACGTCCAAGACGGTCCGGACGGCATGAAAACGCTTGGACGAGTCTAGATTGGCACCTTTGACGCGTCCAGACGCGCCCAGACGCTCCCGCGTCCGTCGGGCGGCCCCCCCCCGCTGTGAACAGACGTCTCCGCGGACGGACCGGACGCCGATTGCGACGGACGTAGATGATCATGATTGCTCTAGGATGATCGATCCTATCGAATGCCTTGTGACTCGTTTACAGGTGGAGTTTGGGGCTGAAGTTGACTTGAAGAGGAAGTCAAGCAGACTCGCTAGTGCATGCGTTGTTGATTTGTTCTTCCTACTGCCGAATTGACGTAGGTCAAGTTCCGGGATATGTCCTTCAGGATCCAGGAAGCAGCGAAACGCTCGCAGTGTTTTGACAGCTGGGCAGTCAGTGATATTGGCCTTGCGGGGAATGATTAAGTGTAGTTTGTAATTTTGCTTTAAACAGAGAACGTATGTCTATTTGTCATTGGCATTTTTCAATTGTTCATGAAAAATGACATGGCGGTAAACGGCCTTATATGGCATCAGTAACAACACAGAAACCACCCTATCTGCTTGGAGATAAGCTGATTACAAAACGCCGAAACAACATTGCCTGTTCCACAATACCGAAAATGTAGGGGTGATTTTTGAAATTATTACATCGATTATAACAACAGCTACCGCGAAAAAAAACGTGCGTCATTTCACAACTGAGTACAGACGACATACCAAACCAAATACGAATGCGGCAAACGGAACATAGAGATATAGGTGCGAACACTCAACACATGGACCGTTCACAATACGCCAAAGGGTAGTTTTTGATTGACAAGATATGCCAAAGACGTTGGGTTGGCCGCGGTGTTCGTGTCAAGCTAGCCAGGGGCGCGACTTTGTCGACGCGCTTGATTAAAAAAAAACATGATAAAATATAAGAGTGACACAGGATGAATTCAAACAATTTCGAAGAGTGGCCATTGTATCGTGTCCAGTTGTCACCTGGTCAGTCGCGCACTGTTAAACCGCGCGGGGCGAATCTGAAGTGACATAGCTTATGATCATGAGGTCATGGATCTTCTCAAGCAAGATGACCTGTGCGCAATTAAATATCTGGCGTCGCCCTAGCCTGGGACAATCTGACTGCTTCGTGCGCATGCCCGACGATTAGATACGGTGTCATGACCACATCTCACCTGTGCAGAATGTTCTGGGACCTTCAAGAAGGGAAAATTTAGTCGACTGTGGACAAAATTGGGGAGGCAATACATGACACCGACAATAAAAAATGTCCCCAAAATCTGACCGGGGAATTTGATTTTAATAACATATATAACTGCACTTTTATACTATCCGCAAGTGGGAGATAATTTTGTGGGTTGCCGTGTTGTTTATCACATTATTTTTGCCATGATCACTGAAAGCACATAGTACCCCTATCCCTATCATCTTTTGTTCTCTATCATAGTCTATCCCGATGTAGTGAAGAATTTTTACCTTTCTTCTTAGTAAACCTCATAGACGCTGTGAGAGCAAACAAGCTAGCTTTAATATTCACTCTGCGTTACGTACTTGAATGGCTGAATACAAAGTAGACCAAGCAGATTAATGCCTTACCCAGTTTCGCTTCAGGCATATTCCAGTAGATAGAACAGGGCAACATCTTGGCCAGAGTAGTCGATTGTCGTCCATTTTCTCGGTAAAGGAACATTTGAACAGTATCAATGTATTTACACTGTTAAGGCCTATAAGGCTACATTGTAACGTTCATATTTTGTGTTAACGTGAAAGATATCCATAAATGGTGTCTAGAGTAATGATTGATACCCTCCCACAGAAAGAATGCATATATAGGGCGCAGTTTTGGCTTCATGATCACGCCACAATGGAAACCGGATGAACTTGTCACCCGTTGTCATTCAAACTTGTCCCTCTAACATGTCTATGATTGGATGGCTGGTTTTCCGTCTGGGTTTGCTGTGCTCCTATTGGCTGTTGATGAGTTTATGTCGGTACCTGCTGTAGCATATTATTCACAACGACAGGCGATCAACTGTCGGACGGGACGCTAAGTGGTAAGTAACACCAGTAGTTTGTTAAAACACGATTTCTTTGTGAAAAGTTAGCATTATCGCGTAGATGTATGGTTGAATCGCATAGTCATCATCACCTGCCATACAGCATACGGCTGTGCTGAAACTAGTGAGAGCTAAACTTTGCGGTTGCTTTTTAACGAGCTTGCCCAGTGCAGGGCCACATGGACAACTTCTGGGCATAGGACTAACGCTCACTGTTGCAGCATTTTTCTCCCTATGTCCGAAACACCACGCTTGTGTAAGCCCCCACTAACTGCTTCTAGGTACTACCGAAGCTAGGTACCCATTGTTAAAGTTTGAGAAAGTGAGGAAATTCGTGAAAGGCACAAGATAGCTAAAATTACAGGATTCGAAAAGCGGTGACCTCTTGGGTTCTGAGCCAAGCACGCTGACGTCACGCCACGCCCCCTATGTAGTTGCTCAGTATGGACGTTTTTGTACGAAGCATTCCTAACAACAAAAAAACAAAAAAATTCCATTTTACGGTTGCAACCGCTTCTGTGACTGTGAAGCACAATTGTGACAGTACTTTTTTGTGTTGTGGCTCTTTTCAGGCAACATGGCACGCGCGATCGTAGGAATTGTTGTTCTCTTCTGCGTCTGGGGCCGTCACCCTGCCGAAGCAGTATGGTCCGACCACGACCATGACCATGACCATGACCACCTGACGTGTGACGCTGAAGTCCAGGCTCCGAAAGAGCAAGTGGCCAGTCTTCGTCACCAGCTGAGCCAAGCTGGGGGCATACCCGGACCCGCCCCGCGCCAACGTAAGTGAAAGCATCCTATAGCCTTAAAGATTCGGACTGACCGAGGCTAGGGTGGTCGTAAAATTAAATGTTGTAAATACCTCATATAGTCAGTAATCTGATGACAATTGTTTTCTATTACACGGACGGATGACAAAAACCCTGGAGGCGTTCCTCTGTTTTTGTCTATAGCTTTAAGCTAAGTTCAGACAATCACGCCATTTTGGCAATACTGGTTTGGTCACTGTAATCACATGTAAGGGTGAAAAATCGTCTTCTTTATGTCGGGATCTCAATTAATTCTGTCAGAAAACGTTGGGAAAATTGAATGGAGCGAGAACAAGAGGCCGTTATGACCAGGTGGTCGGCTTGTAGAGGTGCCCGCTTGAACAGTTGTGACTGTAAAGTACTCAGCAACATAGACGAGACTGGGAGGGGGTTGCTGTATGAGCTAGGCCCTGGGCAGCGCTCGCAGCACAGTGGACGACAACGTGCAGCCAAGCGACGAGACGAAGTAGTAAAGCCCACATTCCACTAGACGGCGATCGCGCTGTGCGCTCACTGCGATATAAACCGGATGTGTGTAACCTTCTATTCCATACTAGGTATATCATACAAAAGGCAACAGTGTGACTGAACAGAAAACAAAACACACAAAGCGTAAAAAGATTCGCTTTTTTCTTTACAATTCGTTGAGTGATCCGTCATTTTTTTGGTCGCAGCGAGAGCGCAACGAGAGTAGCGTCCTACTAAATGGGGGTATTACTGGAACGTACCAACACTATATGAAGCCTGTAGTAGGTTTTCAGTTTTTAGTCCTCATGATGTGCCCAAATATACAGAGTAAAAAGGCACTTGGTGTGCTTTTAAGAATCTTAACTGGACCTGTTACAACCATGGTCAACTGTATGTACACTTCGCCCAACTTAGCAGACAAATCATCGGTCGCTAATTGTCCAAGAATGTGACTTGTAAGAATCCGTCTCCGGGTTTCCAACCCTCAATGTGATCACGGCGCTGCTGTTTTCTGATACACCTTTTCACGCGGCGGACATGATAGCTCTAAAACGACTTCAATGAGGGAAACAAAAGACTGTCCATCATAATTTAGTTCAACCAATTATAGCATGGAAATTAGAAAATGGACCAATAAGAGAATGGCTGTATGTCCGTCAAATATTTGCATTATTATGTTTTTAATTTGCATCTCTTAAAAGGGACTATGGGATCAGTCCATGTATTCTTAATTGCTGTATATCTGTCGGCACATAAAACTAGTTATGGTATTTATCATTTGATCTTGTATTGTAAAAATGTGTGTTGTCTGGGGGAAAACTAAATGGGAGCTGATTTTAGAAATAAGTGTTTTCTGTTTGCCTCATTGACGTCGTCTTCGATCTATCATGGCCGCCGCGCGAGAAAGGTGTATTGCCACGGTTTTTCTGATCGTTCCGAATATGTCTCGACCGCCTACCATCCTAGTTTCCCGTACCCTGGGAGCCAGACAGGACCGGGTAGCTAGCGAGTTTTGTTCGGGGACCCAAGGCAGTCAGCCCGCAGTCTCACAAAGTGCTCCGGGGGAGTTTAAGCCTGAAGGAGTTATCGCTACCCTTTCCGTCTGGTGTCTCCTGCCATGCAGAGCATCCAAGAGGGGCTGGTCAGTGCTATGATTGATGACCCCACCGCCCAGCATGTCATCCCCCACCCTGCCCAGTGCAAAACCTTATATTATTGGCTACAGTTGATTTCAACTAAAGTCAACATGAAAATATTTCCCACACTTTGGATGCAAAAATATTTCCCACACTTTGGATGCTGTAAATTTGTTAACTGATGATGATTTGTACAATTGCAAAGTAAACATAGTCCTTTCCCCAGCAGTTGTGGTTTGACATTTTCACATGTGGATTGTGATGCCCTATCAGGCTCAGTATTCTGCTGTGCTGGGATTAGAGGTAATTAGTGCCAGGCCAATAGTAGCCCTTGCTCTCTATAGAGAGCGAGGGACCTGACAGCAAGAGAGAAGGCACCAGACGGGAGAAGGGTAGATAAACTGTCCTAGCTGCCCGATCCCGGCTGGCTCCCAGGGAGAGTCTCCCGGGGCTCCCATACTGCAGCCCCACCGACAAGTTAGTCAGCTGGTTTGGGCAAAACAAGGGGCCCCGCCCGGTAAACTATCCAGGATGACACCCAGGCTAGAGATGCCTGCCATCGCCTAACGCAGGAACCCATTATTCGCAAAGCAGCTGCAAAATGAGCATATACATACAGTGGATTACAAAATATCGGAAAACGTATAATGATGTCATAGAAAGCCAACGTCAATTCCAAGATCGAAGAAGAAGATGTGAAAGAACAACAACAACAAAAAAATAAGGGAACTATTGTTCAGTAACATTTTATACCATACTCTGTGTGTCTAGTCATTTGTTCAACCCTCCTACTCACTTAGATTTCATCATGAAGGGAGGTTTTTTTGGCCCAACTTTTCGCACGCTCGCATCAGTTTGGGGGTTCCCAGAGGATGTCGTCCGTATAATCAAATCAATATGGCCTAAGTACAAAATGACTGAGCACAAAATGACAACACCCTTTCGCCCGCAGGCAGCGTAGTAACATTTCTGAAAGGTTGACTCAATGAAGTTGTTTTGACGTGGTCTGTGTATCTTGCCATTGGCAATGGTCTTTCAAAAAGGCGTCATTGTTCTCGGCATGGGAAACCTCCGACATTAATTTCAAGAGACTGGAGGGCAAGATTGAGCTTAGTCTTTAACAAAGGCGAGGTATTTGAGCAATTATGCCATCGGCTTTGCACCTGGTGGAACAAAGGGCCCTTAAACTCTCCGGATGCGCAGCGAGACGTGACTAATAAAAAGCGATCTGAACGCCGATAGTACCGAATGTATTCCCTCCCAAGTTTAGCTTGCGGCTAGTTGGGTTGTCGGCTGTGTACTGATATCTGCATGTCAGTCAAACCAATAACGGGTTAATGACCCGCCTATATGTGCGTCGGTGCTATAAGGTCTGTCTGGTCTGTTGCTATAGCCACCGAATAAATCTACATTGACATGTGAATGACATTTACATGACCATGAACAGCCGCAAACAAATAAGACAGAGGTAATAAACAGTAAATAGATTGTAATACAAATCATAGTAAATCAAGGCATGACTGATTTAAGTGCAGTGACAACATCGAAAAAATCTAAATGACGAAAAAATCTAATGATAAATGAATATCCAGCAAAAATTAAAGTGATAATGGAAACACCGGGGAAAGGGTACGTGTGATATTGCAGAAGGCGGCTATACCCCTTGACCAGCTTTGATACTATCTTATGGCACCGTAGGATCTGTTTGGAGATTACGCGACTTCATGTTATTTCTCTGTCGTTGTCTCAGTGGGCTGTGCCTGGAAAATGGTCTTCAAGATCGTCGCGGGGGCGCCAGGGAGCAGCTACGCCCTCTGGCATTCCCGAGGTCCTCACGGTGACCAGGTACACCCGAGCCTGACCGGACACAACCACTACCGCAGCCCGGACCTCGATCAGTGGTTCTCACTCCACGTCACCAAGGTAACAGTTCATAAAAGTGGGTTCACACTTGCGTATATATTCAAGTCCGTATGAGTTCCGTATGGCCTTGTTAGCCTCTACTACGCTCCACAGGTCACTGTAAAAATAATAGAAATTGGACAAATATAGACACATAACATGTCACAGGAGTTAGCTGTCCGACGATTTTCTATTATTTTTCCTGAGCCCTGTGGAGGCTCGGGCGATTGCCGCATAATCGTCGTCCGATCGATTTTCGCCAAATGTGACAAGGGTATAAACACGCCAGGGGGCTTTAGGCCAAAGAAAAAAAAACAATCCTTGCCAAAAAGTGAAGGTATATATAGCTAGAGTAGTCGTGAAGAACTGAATAAACAAGTTTTTGTCCACAAGCTATGAGTAACACGACAAACAACGTTTCGGTGGCCGTTCAACTCTACCTACAGAGGTATTACCCCAGGCTCTGGCCCGTCCCTTCCTGAAAAAAATATCAGCATGACTTTTTTACCGTTCCAGGTAAAGGTGAGCCTGGTAACGAGGCACCAGCATACCCGTGACATCATCTTTAACGCCCACGGCTCTGGCATGGACAACTGGTTCTCCAAGGAACGCCTCCTCTCCTCGCCTTGGACCGACCTCAAGACCGCACCTACCAACTTCTTCTCCATTCAGGGCGATGAGCTGTGGAAGAGGTGAGCACATTTAGACAAATCCAGCTTTTGATGAATGGTATTTGTGGGCCGCAAATCCGATTTGATTTGATTTATTATTGCAACTAGATCAATCCTGTATTATTGATTACATCTGCCCTTATGTTTACAACTGTCTTAAGAAGCGAGAAGAAGTTGAACCTGTACATACTAGCACATAGTAGTCCCTGTAGATGAATTTGTGCCTTATCGCTACGACCTGTACTAAGCTTGTTGGAGCATAAATGTACAATAAAGGTCTTTCATTCATTCATTCATTGAAATTGCAAACAGTACAGTACAAGGACACAGGCGCTAGGCAGCGGTATGCTGGTGTCGTGGCCCACACATGAATACATACATTAATACATTGGGTGAAACTATAACATTAAAATACAACTTAAAATATGTCCCTAAATCTATGGTATCGATCAGCGATCAACCGATACACAAGTAAATATTTGCGCTAGAGAACGAGGAGACTTGTCAGCTATACTAGGTTTGGGGAGGAGGCTATGTTTTCTGACCCCTGCAATTTGGAGGTTTGGGCTGTATTATTTTATACCTTTTTGAGAGGCGTCTCCATCCTCTAATGACGTGATTATTACCTTTGAAAATAGTTATGTTTTCCGTAACAAATATTTAACTGAAGAAGCGCTTGATGGATTGTTGAAATCTGGTATGTTCATTGGTGTCAACATACCAAAGTTCGACATTGTAATTGATGGCGTTCTCTGGTAGCCTCCATTGAAGGATCTCTGGACCTTTTGCTCGTCTTTTGGGCACAAAAGGCACTTTTACTGGCCATTTTTTTTACTCGGTCGCTTGTATTGCCGGCCCGTAGTACAAGCAAAACAGTACAAAAAGAAATGGCCAGTAAATTTAAATGCGTATTATGAGCAAAAAAAAAAAACGTTAAATAGGGCCCAGAGAGCGTGCTACGGCACTGAAGCAGAACTTTTGAACCTATGTTGGATTTCTTTGTATCTGCAGGCTAGTTGCACAAGTTGAGCTGAAATGCTAGTTTCGTATACATCTTTGATGTTATTATTAATTATGGTCTATTCAGTCACCCAGACGTGAAGGCCTCCTCAGCAGTCTGGTAGACGACTGTACGTTACATCTCCACCAGAACATTAGACCGGAGACTTATAAATGTGCTAAGATATCTTAGGGAAACAGCAGCAAACAGAAGACGATGGGAGGAGTTGTACAAAGACGTACATTGATTTGGTTATCGATGACAGTATTTTTCTGTCTATCTTTAACTAAGAACCGTGACTGTCATTATCATCATAATTATTATTCATGGTCTATTCTTCCACCACCAGGCGGTTCTTTATCAACCAGCACTACCTACTCTGCCCGTTTGACACCGGATGGCTGGTCGTGCTCGATCCTGGATCTGTGTGTCTTTGGGAAACAAGGGTGAAGAGCAGGGGAAACAACCAAATCCTGTTCTCCAGGAAGGCCACGAGCGTTAATTACGAGCCAGGTATACTTTTGAAGCATCTAGTTTCAACACATGTGGTAGCACCATCATCATCATCAGTTACTGTAGTAGTAGTAGTAGTAGTAGTAGTAGTAGTAGTAGTAGTAGTAGTAGTAGTAGTAGTAGTAGTAGTAATAGTAGTAGTAGTAGTAGTATAGTACATGTAGTAAACGGGATGACTGAAGATAAAGGAATAAAAGCTTCGGCAACCCAAAGACCGAATGGACCGATCTTCAAGCCCTGCCCCCTGTTCAATTACCCTGGCATCCAGCCCATTGTCGTAAGGTAGCCTGGAGGCATGCGCATTGGCCTAAGTTATTGGGAGTGGAGGTGTCGAAAGCTTCTCCGAAGTGAGGTTGGACAATCCATGGTGGCAGGTTAGGGTGCGATATGTTCAGTGAGTTCAACAATTCTTCTCTCATCTGAAGTTTGGTCTCCTTTTGATACACTTCAGCTTTTCTTCTTTCTTTTTTCAGACTGGGCGAATGTTGGGCAGGCGGACGCTCTGGAAATCTACGTCCAGTCCTGTTGAAAGCCTCGTACGCAAAGCCAACAACATGCATAAGGTGGGTTCACACGTGCGTATACATTTAAGTCCGTATGAGGTCCGTACGGTGTTCTCAGCCTCTACTCGGCTCCACGGGTGACGGTAGATATAGTAGAAATTACACAAAAACTAGATGCATAACATACCAAAGGCCCAAGAGTATGATATGCCACCCAGCTAACGCGTCTTTATAATTATCTGTCTATATGTGTCCTATTTCTATCATTTTTCCAGCAACCTTTGAAGCCTGGTAGAGGCTACTTCCATACGGACCTTATACGGACTTGAATATATACCCACATGTGAACCCACCTAAAGCTATAGCAGTGCTTACCGGTGGACTCCAAGCGCTTAAAAAAAACTGACATTGAAAAAAAAAAAATTCTGAAAGAAAAGTCTTCGGATAATGGTCTTCTTCCTGTGTTTTGGTTAAAACAAAGAACAGTGAGAACGTTACAACCCTTATAGAATTGCTCAACTTTGGGGATTTTTTTCGATGATTAACTTTTTTTTCTTTCAGTGTCTTTATTTGTTGGACGTTAGAAATGGGGATACGTAGTGAATGATTAAATAGCATATAAGCTGCTACAGTTGGCCATTGCGATATTTACTCTATTACTATACTAGACCTGGAACTTAGCTAGCCCAGACGTCCTTGCCGCATGATCATTAATAAATGCTTATGCTTATATAGTACATATACTATATACTCGTAATAAGTATGCAACTCCATCTGTATGGGAAATTACACTCAACTGACATTGCTCCTACTTTGTAGCAGTTCCTATAAATTTCAATCATCATCATTATCGGTCCTTCCTATTACGAAGTGAAGCTAGCAAAGTTTATTCCCTAGAATTGCTTGTCAATCGTTGCTGAGAGAGCTTCATGTCCTTCTAAATTAGCATGACATGAACTTTTAATGTCAATAACGGCAAAGAAAATTAGAGTATTGCTCCATAAATTGAATGTAACTGTATCTCCTCGACAAAGTAATGCATGTGTCCAGTGCTGAAGTAGCTTGAAAATCTTAGAGGGGTCAACGCTTATGAGGGAAATAAAATGCAGTTGTACCTGTTTTGTACTGACCATAACGAACAACAAGATTTCGATCCTCTGACAATACCTTAAAGCTGGATATTTCAACACTAAATGACAGGATTCTGAGTTATAATCATGATGATGATTGCTGACAAGCAACCTTTGAAGCAAGTTCAATGTGACAACTGATACGATCTTGTCGCCACTGTGTTTAATCTGTCCTTGACGTTGTATCAATAAAACTTAGTTCAACTGCAAAACTATGATGCTTCGATGTTTCATTATAATATTACATTAAAAGTGCGGTCTGTTCTACATGGAACCGGAATACGATGTTGACATCATGTAGATTTGACAATTCATCAACGTTACTTGATGAAATGTTTTGATACAATGTTATACGTAACAGGGGTTGAAGAAGTAACAGGACAATGCCATTTCAGGCAGTTTGATTTTATAATGTAGAGAGATAGAATGAGATATATTATAAGAGATTTTATAAGGTAGAATACCATAAAGAGTTCAATCGGTAACAGGACATAAATCAACAGTACAATACGCTTTCAAACAGTTTCATTTTATAAATACACGCACACATTGTAATCGTAAAATATGTTAAAGTGAAGAAGAAATACTTTTTTCACTATCTACTTCTACCGGGGCAAATTTGTGGCTTCGTAGCCTGTCAACGGTACAATTGGGACCTAAGCCTAATACTTTGGAATAAGGGCCCCTGCCGGGCAGTTTACGGACTGTTTTGCCATTTTGGGGCGTGACCCCTACGTGGCCCCGTGGGATACCCTGTCACTACCGGGATATTTTCGGGGCCGGACGCCCGGGCGCCGGACTAATTTTATCTCCGAGTAAAAATCAACCTGCGACCTAGTAACTAATAGACGCCGTAAGATAATCGTGAGAACACCGAGAGGTACCCCCGCGGTACCCGGCAGCCCATCGGGACAAATTTGTTGCTTCGGGGCCCGGGTACAGTGCAAATATGACCAGATCATTACATGAAAGTCATCCATCTCCAACGTGAGAGTGTTTAAAACAACGGACGTCTGGCGCTGCCTGGCAAAAAAGACCGTGTACTTACAAGGTGTGTCGAGTGTGGGTATATTTGTATTAATGTTGTTAGTAATGTTGCCGCAAAAATAGGAATGTCAAAGGTTCTAAAACTACTACTGATTCTCATCCTGTAAGGTACGGTTCGAAACTATATTTGACCCTGTAATTAGAGTTATTATGTTTACCTTCACGGCAGGTGAAGCTCCGGAACTTCCTGGTTTGATATCTCGAGTTCTGGACGGTTTAGGCTATGAGTTTTTAGTTTAGTGTGGTAGACAGCTCTTGATGCCGAGAGTGGTATAGGTTTGGGCCCCTTATAATTAGCGGCTTGTTTTGAAACTGCAGGGTAGGTTAAGTGTCAGACTTTGGAAGGGAATAAGGCCACAGCAAGTAAATTCTATGGATGACATCCTCTGCAGACGGCAAAAATAGTGAGATAGGGCGAAAAAAAAACAAGATGGGTATTGGTGAATTCAGGTTAAGATAATGTGTTCGATCCGTCAGAGGATTCTAACCATCCCTGTCGACATTCTAAAATTCTGGGTATAATCACGTCAGCCAATTAAGCCATTGTGATCTTCCATCCCAATATCTGCTTGGAGATGATTGTGCCGTCTACGATACATTTGTGGTGACGTCGGCGACCATGCACGGCAATCAGACCGGTTCTACCATCGATGTCACCTCCACCCCAGAGCCAATAGGGAATGGGTTTCACCCCTGTGTAAAATCCCGTACCGAGTAGTGCGGCAAATTCGAACATGCAGTTCACATATTTAGTTGTATTTCTTTTCATTGGAAATGTACCATACAGAGGGCTTCCCAGGCAACAATGCTGATTTTGGGTGCCATTGAATATACACTATACAAACTGAACATCGAATCGTCAGTTTGCAGGATCATGAAGCAAATAAAACTTCAGATATTATGATTGTTCATGATCAGATATTATGATTTATCATTACCACAGATCTTCTAACATCAATGATCCCGTTTCTTACTCAAACCATGAGGCTTGTCATTCTCTACATCCAACCCCTACATTAGTCCAGGTAGAACCTATACTGGAGTGATGCTGGATCGAATTAGAACTGTAGTTTTGACACGAAAACAGGGCTTAACCAACGTTTCCACTGTCCAATTCTTGTCTTTGTCAAGGAATGCGTAATCGACTGCTTCTTTGACGTCACGTTGAATTTTGATTCAGTAAAACATGAATGTTACAATGTAGCCTTATAGGCCTTAACAGTGGAAATACCGAGAAAATGGACGACAATCGACTACTCCGGCAAAGATTATGGCCTTTTCTAACTACTGGGATATGCCTGAAGCGCATCTGGGTAAGGCATAAATCTGCTGGGTCTACTTTGTATTCAGCCATTCAAGTCACTACGTAACACAGAGTGAAGATTAAAGCTAGCTTGAGGTTTACTAAGGAGAAGTAAAAATTCTTCACTACATCGGGATAGACTATGATATAGAACAAAAGATGATATGGATAGGGGTACTATGTGCTTTTAGCGATCATAGCAGAAATAATATGATAAACAACACGGCAACCCACAAAATTATCTCCCACTATTGCAGCTAGTGGCCTCCTTTGTAATCAGTCACTCATGTATGTAACACGGAATATCAAAGGTCGTATGAAGTTAGGTCTTTTGGGGGTCTTATTTTGCCCAGCTGACAGCGAGTATTGGTAAACTCAGGTCCAGACAACGTGTTCGGCCCGTCAGAGCATTTTAACTATCCCTGTCGACATTCAAACGTTCGGAGGATAAGTCGAATTACGATCGCCCACCCAACATCTGCTTGGAGATTTCAAGATTGACCAGCCTACTGTACGTTGCAGTGACGTCAGCAAACTTGCACAGCGATCCGACCGGTTCTACCATGTGTCACCTCAGGCAGTAGCTAATACTGTAAATGCATTTAAGTTCGCGCGGATTTAATTTGGCAGTAGCGGGAAAATTACTTTTGCGGTGGTTTTAAGTTCGCGGTAGTACCATGCACTGTACTCTCTTATAATTACTGCCATGAAAAATGTGGTTTTAAGTTCGCGGTGAAGTAGCCACCGCAAAAACGGGGAACATAAAACCACCGCAAAAGTTTCTGCATTTACAGTATTCGTCCAATAGCCAACAGGGAATGGATTTCACCCGTGTCGAATCCCATATATACCAAGTAGTGCGGCAAATTCAAACATGCAGTTCACATACTAGTAGTCAGTTTTCTTTATTTCATTTTGAAATGTACCATACACAGGACATCCCAGGCACAAATGCTGATTCTGTGTGCCATCAAAATATACACTGTACAGTTGAACAGTAGAACATTTAATAGTCAGTTTACAGGATCATGAAGCAAAAAACCCCTCAGATATTATGATTGTTATCATTTTCATTACCTTTTTCTAACATAAATTATCCAGTTTCCTACAAAAACCGTGGGGCATATCATTCTCTACATTACAATCCAACCCCTACATTAGTCCAGGTAGAACCTATACTGGAGTGATGCTGGATCGAATTAGAACTGTAGTTCCGACACGAAAAGAGGGCTTAACCAACGTTCAATTTGTCTTTGTCAAGGAATGCGTAATCGACTGCTTCGTTGACGTCACGTTGAATTTTGATCCAGTATGATTTCTACCAAAAACACAGATGAACTTCAAGTTATACAGTGGTGCATTTCCGAATCCTTTACTGAAAGTTACGCATTATCTTACCGTGAATCTAGCCTTTTAAAACAATGTTTCAATGGTGGAATAGCTTGCCCTTCTCCGGAAACATGTGTAAGTTTTTCAATAAAAAGCTGAACAAATTACAAAGATTATAAGACACTTAGACTTACAGACTTACAGACTTACAGATTTTAAGACAATGCTTCAATAAAAACAAAGAATAGCAATGAGATATTCTAGTAATAAGATATTCTAGTTAAAAGAACACAGAGCCAATGCAAGAATAATGTAAACTACGTGTAAATTGTAATATGTCGAGGTTTCTCTTCCAAGTGCTGACATTGTCATCGCTATTTCCTGCACACGTAGTAAGGGCTAGACATTTGTAAGTGATAAAGAAGATTTCTTAAGGTGTTAAAGAAGTCTTCAATCTCCTCGGTGCCACTCCGGGTCTTCCTGAAGCTGCACCTGACTTGCACCATCTCCGTCACTGGGAGGTTCGGATCCGCCTGTGGAGCAGTAGACAAACACATGAACGAGGAAGCAACTAATGTTTTGTTGAGTAGAAAGTGTTACCCTCCATAGTAGGCTCTCTGGGGCCTTTTTGTTTGCTCATGATACACATTAGGACATTATGTAAGACACACCTGCACTTGAGCGAGTCCATTATTTTGCTCAAGCAGCGCCGACAACACAAATATTGGACAAGAAGTAGTACTAGAATATCTTTCCAGTCACCAATTCGTAAAGTTTTCTATTCAATTATTTGTCCTGGTGGCAAGTATAAGAAAGAAAAAGACTCCTCACCGATTATTGTTGGCAAATTCCTTTTTAACCATTCACCCTTTGGGATAGAAAATGGACTATTCCAGAACAACGACAGCATTTGTGGCGGGAAGTTTGAAATCCTAGTATCTTGTAGCCAATTAGTGTCCCTGTGGGAAGTTAATTAAATCTGGCAGGTAAAATTTAAATTTTTTGTTAGAAGTGCTAGACTATTAGCTATTATTAATGATCTTTGAAGTTTACCTGCCTCATTTAGTTTAGTAACAGAAGGCCCTTCTCTACTACATTAGCAATAGTGGCGGGAAGTTTGAACTCCTAGTCTCATGTACCCAATTACTGTTATTTTGGGAAGTTAATTAAATCTGGCTGGTAAAATTTAAAACTTGTATAAGAAGCAGTCGGCTGTTAGATATCATAACTGAACTAAAGTTTACCTGCCTCATTTAGTTTAGTAGCAGAAAGGCGTCCACTAGCTATATGAAGGCTTAAGTTTTAAATCCCTTTTAGGTTTCCCCGAGGAGGGTAATTAAATCCGGTAGGTAAATTTTGAAACTGTTATAGGAAGCAATAGATCGTTGGCTATGAGTAGTTTTTAAAATGACTGTAAGCCATCATGACCGGCAGCTTAAAATGACCTGCAGTTTACACTAAGTTCAATAGAGTGCGCTCTTATAATCATTTTCTTTATTTTTGTTCTTTTTGCCCATCTAAAATATGCTGACTTTAAAATTTTTCACTAACGTCTTCAAGGAAGCGTTGTTCTATTCATTTAGGTCACTTTTACTGGGAAAGTCTGATAAATGGGATAAATAAGAAAATAATGATAAATAGTGATGTGTTCGAATCGGATGCTAGCTTTACTATAGGCCGAATCGGCTGCTGGAATCGGCTGCTGGAATCGGCTGCCGAAACGGCTGCTAACTTCAAGGTGGTCTAGGCTGGAGGGGGGAACGTACCTGAACGACTTACAGCAGATGAAGTTAAAAATCACATTATTTGGGGATCTAGTTATGTCATTATTTATAGGAGCAAGAAAAGGAGCACAACTTTGTATTTTAAGAATTGGATAAATTCAGGAATTACATATGTAAGAGACCTGTTGGATGAAAATCATTGTATTAACGAGAATAACATACTCGACAAATTAAGAGATAAGAAAGATTATTTAGTCGAAATGTACAAAGTGAAAAACGCAATTCCCAAAAGTTGGATAGCACTACTGAAAAACATACAATATCAATCCACGTAACAAACAAATAGTGATATGATTATGTTATTGTACAAAATGTAAATATTGTATACTTGTAAATAAAGTTCATGGATGGGACCATGAAAAGTAAAAAAAAACCTTAATCACAGGAACATATGAAATCCAGAAGAAAGCAGAACTACCAATATATAACGTTAGTAAATAATGAAAACAACAGTTACTGTTCTTTACACGTCTTTAGTCCTAAAGCAATCATGATAATTATTACCCTATAGCTAAATCAAAGCAAATCTATTCTAATAATACAAGGAAAGATATCAGTTTTTCTTACACTTAGTTAACTCAAATAATTGAGAGTGATACATTGTAATGTACTTAGAGAAATTTTAAATCACCAAAAGCAACAAGCAGGACACAGGTTAACTTGAAGACATGGACGACGAATTCGAAGGATGGGAATGATTTATATTGACTTTGATGTGATGCTATAGCAAAAGTAAATGCTTTATATACAAAGTCTCCTTACCGTCCGACTATAGTAACCCTACGTCCATTCATCAACTCTTAAGGATCGTGGTAACGATCGGGACTTCTCATATAGCATCTTGGAACATATTGGAAGATATCATAGGATATTTGTTCCATTGTGGGGATCTGGACTCCTGATATAGTATGTAGGAAGATATGGGTTCCTCAGAGTAGGTAAGAAATGACGGTATTCGTGCTCAATTACGCCTGCTTCGTATCATTGGCATAGCCAGGACATTTCTTCAACCTGATAATGTTTATACTGTAAATTGTAATAGTTCTTGTGTGTCTGTTTATTTGTATTTCCATCAATTTTAACCGACATTTAATTTTTTAACTTGCTTAATGATGTTTAATCATCACTCGTCTTGTCGAGCTCGTTCCGCGGATATTTAGGGTGTTTCTGTCCAGCTCTCCCCTAACTGCTATATTTGCTACCTCCTGTCTGAGAAAGTCTTCACAAAATCGTAATGCTCTATCACATGGCAGCACGTACGAGGTGCAAACCTCTTATTGCAAATCCACACATCATAATAGAAAGGATGGTGTTTATTTTACCGTCAGGACCAGAGTAGTGTGATACCTAAGTATTTGTATGCTAACTACTTGTAGTTTTCTCCTATACCCCCATTCCACTAGGACGGCGCTCTCGCCGCGCTCTCTCTGCGACCTAACATTTGACAGATCAGTCAACGAATTGTTTAGAAAAGAAACGAATCTTTTTACACTTTGTGCGTTTTGTTGTCTTCTCGGTCACACTTTAACATTTTGTACGTATACCTAGTATGAAAGTGAAGGTTACACATATCCTATGTAGGTCGCAGTCAGAGCGCAGCGCGATCGCCGTCTAGTGGAAAGGGGGCCTTATTAAAGAGATATAAAAAGCAGAGATTCAGCTCTACAAGCAAAAGGCCTCGACAGACGTGATCACGCCGGACTAAGCAGATGTGACACGACGAACTGATAAGGTTAGCTCAGATTCACCTTTATTCTTCAATGTTACAAACGGCATGTTTAAAAGTAATCAGAGTCATTACCGCAATGCGTTACTTCAGCATCTTTAGATATAAGGTTCTTCATTTTATTGAAGATACAGAATTCCTGAAACGATCCGTAGTTATGTGCACTCCGATAGGAGGTCACTTGGAGGTCATTACCGGACCGAGAAGGTTCGCGCAGACAACTTTCCTGAACAAGCCAGTCAAGGGAAAAATTGCTGCATTCTGATCCGATCATGCATAAAGGTCACAGGTTAAAATGCGCGAAATAATGACTTTCTCAGATGGCGCTAAAACTTCATACATGATTTCACGATGCATGATGACTTTGTTTGCAACAGTGAACTGTGTGGGCCATCCTGAACAGGTATAGTGGTAAACATCACTATACATTAGACTATACCTTCGCTTGACCTCCTGGTCGTTGGGGGGACAGGGTAGCCATTAAGATACATTTGGTACATTATTCCTAAACTAGCATTTCAAATGAAATGTTACACAATTTAATACAATTCACGTCATTAGGATTAAAATTGGATTTGGGCAGATTTTAACGCGTCATGTAAACGCAGTCAAGCGTTGCCTCTAATACAGAGACTACAAAAATGTACCCTCCTTCACATAATGAATTTTATTGTGGAACAAAAAAGTGGTAACAAAACATTGCCTCAATTTCCTTACAGCTGTTTTGTGTAAAAACGTCATTCAATCTTATCTGGCAAAACTGACCTGGGAACTTTATTCTTTATTTATTTTTGCCCACGTCACAATGATGGCAGTGACGGTAACCAGACATGTCTGATATCAGCCACAGGGTGAAGGTTGACAGGTATGACTGTTTGGCGCGCTGAGAAGCCAGGTGCGCACGACAAGTCTCCTGTCATTAACAGGGGAGGTCAAAAGGTGCCACGTGTTAGCTCAGCAGATGCGTCAGGGCGAGAGGGGTGTGTGTCTACGACAATGGCGCTCTTGTTGTAGAAAGGTTAGCTTAATCAGTATGGGAATCAACCAAGCATGTGAAGCAGAATGGTACAAACTTGGACTTCTTCAGATGAAAATATTCCACACTGTCCCGGTATCGTTATGACAAACCACAAGCACTAAGGGACACAATCCCTCCTTGAACAACTGTGATTTTGGAGAAAATGTTCCCGACGAAATCCAAACAAACCAATACAAACTGGAGGGTCTGTATGGGGGGTCCCGACAACGATTTACGCTGAATTCAGATAAACCCCCTACGTATTACGCTAAGTCAAGGAAGGCAATTACACGTACTCTAAATTTAGTCACCTCGCTACGAATTACGCAGATAAGATCGTTTTCCCTACGAGTTACGGCAAATAAGAATAGACTGCCTACGCCTTACGAAAATGAGCATGCAGACCCATGCAAACTAGTAAACAATAATATAGTGCAGTACAGTACAGTACAGTATGGCATGGTTCCAAGTTCCAACTAGAAGGTTTGGCTCATCGAATGTATTCAAAGTTATCTCTTCTCACGTACCTCCGATGTCCAGTTGACATATATCTATAGAATTGTTTCTTTCGTCAACGACACGTGGACTGTTTTTCTAACTGAATATTCAATCGGAGATTATGCCCCTATACCTCTATCAAAATAGTCATGTCATATTTTTTGTGTGTGTGTATGCCTGGATTGTGATAGATTCAGCCCTCCTCGCAAGAGACAAGAAGCACACACAATCACAATTCTACCGTCAAAAGAAAGCTAATATATCATAGAATTAGACTTTTTATTTATGTTTATGAAAATTGGTCACCAGCTTCCGAAGAGAGCAAATTACAAAAGCGTGACAAGTTACGGCTCACTGTCTAACTGTCTGATTTGAAAAAAAAAAACGAATGCCTGGAAAGTAATGACTTTGTAATTTGGAGAATATTGCTAAAAGGCTTCATGCTATGAAGTTGTGCCTCAAAATCTGAGTTGTGCTTATTATTTCTTGGTGAGGCCGAGAACTTATTGATCACCCCTCGTATAGTTCAAAATGCTGTCGGCTGAATTTATGTCAGCCCTAGCCTGACAGATTCGTACCTCGGAATAAAATAAAACTATAGGTGAAATAGACAATTGTGTGTGTTTGTGTGTGTCACGGTGTGTGTTTGTGTGTGTGTGTGTGAGTGTGTGTGTGTGTCCCAGGTTTG
>NC_049983.1:29012772-29015602 GCF_000003815.2 Branchiostoma floridae
TAGTGCGGGTTTTGGGGATTTGTGTATGTGCGTGCGTGTGTTTTTGTGTGTTTGTGTGCGTGCGTGTGTGTGTGCGTGTGTGTGTTTGTGTTTGTGTACGTACCTCTTTGTGTTAACCAGTGTGTTTGTTTTGTTTGTTTGGCTTTCACTTTGTGTGTCTGTTTCTTTGTGTTTGTGTCTGTATGTGTGTGTGTGGTATGATTGTATATTTGTGTGTATGTGTATGCGTGTGTGTTTGTGTTGGAGAAAGAGAGAGGGGGGCTGCTTTGCGACAGTCGCTGAAAACAATATGGCTAAACATGGAGCCAAGAGGCTTGTTTTGAGCTGATGTTTATTATTGATTATCGAAGGCTTGGTTTTTTTTTAAATTTGGCAAAGTAAAATTGTCTCAAACAAGACGACCTGTACTTGTGATAAAAGTTAGAAAGATGATACTTTCAGTGTACTTGATTCTACGGACTTCCATGATGCCATACCATGTGAATGTACTGGTGCTGTGGTGTCGTCGCAGCCCGAGAAAACGCCAGAGGGAACTTGTGCTTGATTGACAGAACGCGCCTCGACGCCATCGTGGGAACACTGGAGACTGGCACGTACGCTTGGCACACCGCTGGGCCTGGCCTTGTGTGAAGAATAAGCAGCCATTCTATTGTGACGTCTCAAGATTCCATTAAAAATGATTCAAAACTGGTTCTCCCTTTTGAGCTTTGTAAAGTGATTAGAAAGTTTTGATTAAACAGCCATTCTATGGTGAAGTCTCTTCACCCATGATCTCAAACAGTAGCCACCTGGCTGAAGGGACAGCCCAAGATGAATGGATACATGAATAAACTTGGCACATTCCACCTGACTTCGGCTCTGGCGCCTTTGAAAGTTCAACTCGCCCTTTTTAATTGGCAGGATGGGTTGTTTTGAAAGTTCAACTCGCCATTTTTAATTGGCCGGCTGCGTGTTTTGAAAGTTCAACCCGCCATTTTTAATTGGCCGGATGCGTGTTTTGAAAGTTCAACCCGCCATTTTTAATTGGCTGGATGGGTTGTTTTGAAAGTTCAACTCGCCATTTTTAATTGGCCGGATGGGTGTTGACTTGACTTACTTGATGGGTGTTACCAAGATGGATAACACAGCTGTTCTTAAGTGCTAGTTGTCACGTATACGTTAAACCTTGTTGTGGCTCGGGAACAATGGGACGCCTCATGCGACATAAACAACAACCTGTGAAGTTACATCTTATCTCATCAACAGTTCTAACAGGTCCAGTTGTGACACCTGTAGAGTTATATTACATCTCATCAACAGTTCTAACAGGTTGAAGCTTGGACACCTGTAGAGTAACATCTCATCAACAGTTCTAACATGTCCAGTTGTGACACCTGTAGAGTAACATCTCATCAACAGTTCTAACAGGTCCAGTTGTGACACCTGTAGAGTAACATCTCATCAACAGTTCTAACAGGTCCAGTTGTGACACCTGTAGAGTAACATCTCATCAACTGTTCTAACGTGTCATTCAGGAACTATTGAAGCCAGGACACCTCTTCTGATATTAACTTTGCACAAGTTTGTTTGTCGGAGATCATGCATTTTTGTGCGGGTTTGTTCGTCAGTGTGTATGTTTGTTTGTTTCCTTTTTTGTGTGTGCTCGGCGCGTGCGCGAGTGTGTATGTACGTGCCTCTTTGTTTTTACAAGCATGTGTATCAGTACGTGTGTTTCGTGTCTCTTTGACTTTATTTAAGTGTGTGTGTATATGTGTCTGTACGCACGTGTGTGTGTGCGTGTTTGTTTGTGTGTGTGCACAAATTTTTGTGTGTGTGTACGTGCCTTTTGTGTTTACAAGTGTGTTAGTGTGTCGCTTTTTACTTTGTGTCTGTGCGTGTGCGTGCATGTGTGTATGTGTGCGTGCATGTGTGTGTTGTGTGCGTGCATGTGTGTGTGTATGTGTGTGTGCGTGCGTGCATGTGTTTGTGTGTGTTTGCGTGTGTATGTTACTTCCATTCTATTTGTGTGTGTGCATGCGTTTGTGTGTGTTCGAGTGTTTGTGGATGCGTGTTTGTGTTGGCGCGTGTGTTTCTGTTTGTATGTTTGCATGTTTGTGTGTGAGTTTTTGTGTTTGTTTTTTGGTTTGTGCGCTTTTTTGGCTGTGTATGTATGTTTGTGTGTGTGTGTGTTTGCATGTTTGTGTGTGTGTGTTTGTTTCTTTGTATGTGTGTTTATGTGTGTGTGCGTGTGTGCATGTTTGTGTGTGTGACTGTTTTTGTGTGTGTTTGTGCGTGTGTGTGTGTGACTGTTTTTGTGTGTGTGTGTGTGTGTGTGTGTGTGAAGTACTTTGCGTCAGTTGGCGTAAAGAATATAGCAAAACGTTCTGTTTTAAGATGTTGTCCAATACGCATTGGTACACCACTGGGCCTGGCATTGTGTATAATGAAGATTCTATGAAAAATAATTAAAAACTTTCCATTTTGAACAAATAAAGAATGCTATTTACAAAACAGTGTGTAGTCTACTGAATATAGGACGGATAGATCAGGGGTGACCAGTTCAGAGTGACCATGTGTCATGTCCTGTTGTTTTGTGAGCTGCGCACTGTAATGGGTGGTAACATGTAGGTGTAAATCTAAAGTGGCATCACGTATGAGGTCATGGATCTTCTCAAACAACATGACCCGCACGTAATTCGATATCCAGCGCCGCGATAGTCTAAGGGGGTCATTTAAAGTTCTTAATTGGCGGGCTCGAAAAGGCGTCTGCTAACACGAACACCTGTTAAGCAATATCTTCCACTTTATTTTGCAGAATCTTAGTGATTAGATAAAATACTTAAAACAGTTT
>NC_049983.1:29015702-29017197 GCF_000003815.2 Branchiostoma floridae
CTACTACTATATATATGCGCAATTCGACCTCTGCTTGGAGAGTAGTGTTGAGTGACAGGGGACCCAGGGACAAAACACCTTTCGCACGCGGCTGCCACTGTCATGATAGATCGGAAACGAGGGCAATGAGACAAACAGACAAATCTTATTCATATAATCAACTCCAAATTATTCCCCCCTGAATCACACAAATTTTCACAATATAAGGTGGGACCATCGCCATTCCGGGTCCTGTTGGAAACACGGATAAGAAAATATTAAACCTTCAGCTGACGTAAACAATCAACACGAAATTGTGGCTGGATATGTTAATGAGGCACTGACGGCTCAAACCCGGCTGGACATAGTTTACAAATGTGTGAGTTAGAGTCTCTTATTTTAGACTCCTCCATGAAACAACTCGCGTCACCATTAACTGCTGCCGGGTATCAGGACGGAATGGTTGCTTAACGTTACTGAGTAATTTACCATCTATCACCCATCGCCGTACCCCGTTGTTTTGAGACTTGCAGGAATGAGTTAAACTTTTAATCAGATGTTAACTAACACACCAGGATGAGATAAGTGAAGAATATTACGATTTTTCCTTTCACGTCTGTGTGAAGATTAAACAAACTCCCACCAAGGCGTTGGGATATTGGTGGAAAGCTCAGAGTGTAAGAGGGTTTTTTTGTTTTACACACGACCCTTCCACCTGGAAAGAAGTGCCCTTCGTAAATAACAAGAACCATTTGGAAATAGCTGTGAATTCTTTGTTTTCGATATTGTCATTCCATTTGTCCTTGTCAGTTGTTATATGTTTTTGAGAGGTGATGCTAATATTAGCATACTGCTAGAGTGCATCACCTCTCTGTCCTGTATTGTACTTTGTTGATGAATGAATAAAAGAAAAAGAAAAAAAAGAAGTGCCCTGCTTACTTCCGGGGACTAATACAGGGTTTCAGCCATGTTGTACTCCGGGAGGTCAATGAACCCGTTGCCGTTGGTGTCCATGGAGGTGAACCAATCAGCGGGCAGCTTGCTGACGTCCCTCCGCATCTTCCTCAGCATCTCCTGAGCCTCCTCCTGGGACAGTCTGGAGTCCCAGTTCACACCGTGCCCTCCGAACTCACGACGGCGCAGGGAGAAACCCTTCTGCTCTCCCTGCAGTAGCTGAAGGAGGCCGCGGTCTTCCTCCACCACCCTGTGGAGCAAGGACAGGGCTGTTGATACCTCCCATGACCTCTAGTAGACTACTGGTAAACCACTGGTAGACTACTGGTAGACTACTGGTAGACTACTGGTAGACTACTGGTAGACTACTGGTAGACTACTGGTAGACTACTGGTAGACTACTGGTAGATTACTGGTAGACTACTGGTAGACTACTGGACCCCTTGGAACGTGGGGCTCCCTGTACATTTGCTCTGTGGACGATTTCAGCCTCGTAAAAAATAGGAATGTCCAGCAATGACAATGCTGTCCCTAGACACAGATGCGGCAGTCATGGCTGTGA
>NC_049983.1:29017297-29018479 GCF_000003815.2 Branchiostoma floridae
AAAAAAGATAAGAACTGATTGTGTTCAGAGGTTTCTTTGAAAATACACATTTTTAAGTTGATAAAGAAGATATCGGTACAGGTTACAGCCCTGTAGGAGGTATTGTAGGGTTTGGGGGTCGTCCCGACAAGGACAGACTCCATTTGCTGCTCATGGGTTATGCAAATTAGATCCAGATTTGCATAACTAATAATTGCCTACGTGAAGCATAACGTAAGCTATCCACCAATCAACAAATAATGACCATTCGTCAACCCAATCTTGAGTTATGTCCTTTCAAAGTCTGACACTAAACCTGCCCTGCATTTCCAAATCAAGCCTCTAGGGTGCTCAATCCTATACCACTTACACTCGGTGTCAAGAGCTGTCTACCGCTCAAAACTCATAGCCATGGCGTGTCCACAACTCGAGATATCAAACTAGAAAGTTCAACTGCAGTACCGTAACAAACCGCTGCCATGTCTTATCAAGACCTACCCACATACCGAATATCAATATAATCCATCCAGGTGTTTCCGAGTTATGCTGGTCTTCTACATACATAAATACAAACACGCATACATACATACATGCATACATGAAAACACAACCTTCCCGGCGAAGGTAAAAAAAAATAGGCTGACAAGATAGATAGGTAGGTAGATACATAGATAAATAGATAGATAACGTTATATAGATATTGACTAGACAGATATAGATATAGGCAGAAATATAGATATAGGTAGATAGATCGATACAAACAAATGCATATAGACTGGAAGATAGATATATAGATACTGGAAGATATAAGTCGTTCGTCTTCGTAATAGGTCACTCCATACCTTTATGGAATATGTGTGCCTCACGATATCATTGTATACCTAATGAGTGACTCGCGATATATATATATATGTATATATATATATATATATATATATATATATATATATATATATATATATATATAAACGTATATATATATATACAGTGACCACTGAGTGACTAATATGATCATCCCTTAAGTTATGAGAAACTCACTATACCGTTACATATGTGATTAGTAACTCACTGCACATGTTTATCCAGTATGTTTGTATGCATATACATTGTTAGTAGCTCATCCTGGGAAACTGTAATTGTCGTCATGACTATGGTGAAAGGGATTCTGGGACGGACTGATGTCTGACACGTTCGACTCTCTCA
>NC_049983.1:29018579-29028965 GCF_000003815.2 Branchiostoma floridae
CGGTAAACATCTATCTATGTTTCCTGTGTCAGCAACAATTCGAAATCATTTTAAACCATGTAATCTTTTACCAATTAGCCTGGTGATAGAATCAATCTGTGTACACCTGATCTGCTGTACTCCTGTTCCTAGAGTTAAAAGACTTGGGCGGCGAGAACTTAAAGTTGGGTCTTTTGTTTAGCCAAGTGGTTATTGCGGTAATCCGAACACAAGCGACACTTTAAAAGACTGCCAATCATCCATTACATTATCTAGATTGAGCATTATTTAGGCAACGATGGGAAAGCATGACCTAACTCCGATACACGCCAAGAGGGAACGTCCCAAGCACGCCGTGTGCATTTCTGATGGAACTTTGTTTTCCTTTGTCAACAATGAGTCATGAATATAAACATACATACATGCAAACGTAATGGATTCATATGTACCAAAATTGCAGAAAGCAAAACTAGTGGACTAATAACCTTAATCACAGGAACATGTGTGAAATCCAGAAGAAAGCAGAACTACCAATATATAACGTTAGTAAATAATCAAAACAACAGTTCTTTATACGTCTTTAGTCCTAAAGAAATCATGATAATTATTACCCTATAGCTAAATCAAAGCAAATCCATTCTTATAATACATGGACAGATGTCAGTTTTTCTTACACTTACTTAACTAAAAAAATTGAGAGTGATGCATTGTAATGTACTTCGAGAATTTGTAAATCACCAAAAGCAACAAGCAGGACAGGTTAACTTGGAGAGATGGACGACGAATTTGAAGGATGGGAATGATTTATATTGACTTTGACGTGATGCTATAGCAAAAGTAAATGCTTTATATACAAATTCCCCTAACCGTCTGACTATAGTAACTCCACGTCCATTCATCAACTCTTAAGGATTGTGGTAACTTCTCATATAGTATCTGGGAAGATATTGGAAGATATCATAGGATATATATATACTTGTTTCATTGTGAGGATCTGGACTCCTGACATAGTATGTATAGTAAGTATAGCATGTACTAGCCTTGTCCCGACCTCCGGTCGATGATGTATGTATGTATGTAAGAAGATATGGGTTCCTCAGAGTAGGTAAGAAGTGACGATATTTGTGCTCAATAATGTCAGCTTCGTATCGTTGGCATATCACACACACACACACACACACACACACACACACATACACACACATACATATACACACACACACACACACACGCACACGCACACACACACACACACACAAGTACAGGAACGCTGCCCCAAACAAAGCACTTCTTGGTAAAGGTAAGTAAAGGATCATCACAGACGCATTAAAAATACAACACGTTTTACTGTGCTGAGGTGATGTTCGTCCTTCGCCTTATTTACCGAGGTTTGGCCGCTCCCATTGTTCTCTGTGACATCTACAGACGGGTGCGGGCTTGATGATGGATGTGTCTCGTTTTAAAATAAGCACCTCTCCCTACGCGTCATAGGGGGTACCTGGGTACATGGCACGTTTCGGGAGGGAGCTTGGGCAACCCTGGTGTCAACCACCGATACTTGCGTACATTGACCTTTACAGTGTAGTAACCCGCTCCCTATATCTGCTTCGAGACGAACCTTTTCTTTGTCCTTGCAGTTTGTTTGCTTGTTTGTTTGTTTGTTTGGTTGTTTGTTTACAGAGTCACGGCTGGACTTTAACCCCTGGTGAACACCGTCTGTACAGTATTGCCACGATGAACGTCCCATTGTGAGCAAAGGTGGTATGTATTAAGCCCATAGCATAGCCGAACATGGTCTCCCGACGCTTTCCCGACTATGGCTAGGAGCGTTTTGGGAGATAGGTCGGCTGTGGTCGGCTGAAATTCGGCTCAGTCGGCTGACTTTCGGCTCGATCCGCCCGCCCGTAACCAAGAGAGAAATCCTGCGACAATTTTGCATGTGATTAAAGTTTTTTTTTTTTCGATCAGTGAAAAAAAAAACACAGTCACAGTCACACACAAACGCACACATATATACGAGAACATTTCCTCGGGGTATTTAAAAGCTCGTGCCGAAGAGTTGGCGTGTGTGGGCAATGATCTGGATTTCCGGTTACTCCACAGTGACTTCATTTGCCAAAAATCAGTTACTCAAGCAACTGGATATGGTTTTGGAAACGGTCAGACGTTTCAACTGGAATCCAGTGACTTCATTCTCTTCGCCAAGAAGAGTATGAGATTGCTTGACTTGGGTCTGTATGTAGGTCAACAGCATATAACTCGAGAATTTGTGGATGGAACTTTGTGATTTTTGGTAGGTGTGTAGCAGTTGTCGAAAGGAATGCCAAGTTTGAAAACGGTTTACCTGGCGTTTTCCTACGGTACTGCAGCGAGCTTGGTATGTTTTTTTGCGGTTTGTTTGGGGCAGCATAAGTCAAAATCTAGCTGGGCGATTTTCACGAAACTTGGTAGGTGTGTAGCGGTTTTGGAGAGGAAGGTCAAGTGCGAAAATGGTTTACCTGGCTCTTACCTATGGTGCTGTAGCGGGATTTGTATGTAAGTGCGTTTGTCTGTAAGCAAGATAACTCGAGAACCCTTGAATGGATCCTGATTATATTTGTTAGGTGGATTGGGGTTAGGAAAACGAAGGTCAAGTTCGATAATGGGCACCCTAGTGGCTGCCTAAGGTACTGCAGCAAAACTTTTAATTTTGGCACTTCGTGTTCTGGACATGCTGTGGTCATGATTTTTGAGTGGTAGATAGCCCTTGAAACAGAGAGTAAGTGCTGTGAGTTTGGACCCCCTATCGGCTTTTTGGGAACTGCAGGCACCGATTTCCGTGCAAACTTTGGACGAGGATAACTTGAGAACGTGTAAACAGATCATCAGGATTTTCGGTATGTAGATAGAATGAGTGATGACTTATACAATGTAATACTAATTATGCAAATTAGTAGCTTATTTGCATGATTAATGAGGAAAGTTCATAAATCCATGCCAACAGCACATAACTCAAGAAGCTGTGTATGGATTTTCATGATATTTAGTATTTAAGTAGCGGCTGCGGAAAGGAAGGTTGTGTTCGAAAATAGTTGACGTAGCATTTTCCGTTAGGACGGTAGCGGGCCGAGTGTGTGCGTCCTTTTGTTTGTGGAATGCATAACTCGAGAAGCCTTGAAAAAATCCTGATGATATTTGGTAGGTGGGTAGGGGTCAGGAAAACGAAGATAAATTCTGATAGTGGGCCCCCTAGCGGCTTCCTAAGGTACTGCAGCAAAACTTATTAACAGAAATAAACTGTGCTCTATATATCTCATTTTGACCTATATCTATGGATACAGCTGTTATACAGATGGTTTGCTGGAGGACGCCCTTACACTGGGGACAAAGTCTAAATTGACAAGCATGAAATTCTGATTGACCAGGGATGCTACCAGGTCATCTGTCAGGTCACAGTCTGGTTTTGGTAATGTTTGTGTGTTTGTGAGGAACAATAAGACCTTAAAGTCTTAAATAAAGGCATGATTATTTGGCGAAGAGATGGGTTCGTTGAACTCTAGTTTATCTTATAAGTTCAGAAACAAAAGCTATTTCCTTTCTGCTAATCTGTTAGGCTGGTCAAAGGTTGATCTGTTTGTTGCTATAAGGGCTTTATTTGATATAATTGCATGCATTTCATCCAATGTTAGTTGAATCTCAAGGACTGACAGCGCTGCCAATTTAAACCATGCTTTATCAAGGAAAGTCTTTTCTCAAACGACAGATATTCCCGAGCTTCATAAGCAGACTGTGCCAGAACCAGCACAGCCTTTCCGTAACAATACAGCTGAATTTGATACGGCACCCGCACGGCGTTCCCAACAGCACTCTCAGCTTGTAACCATAAGATGATTTTACGACGATTTTATTGGGTTTGTCAAGAAGTATGTTGTGCTCAACTGTGTCAAACGCTTTAGATTGGCCTAGGAATATTCCGATGCTGAATTCTTTATTTTCCAGGGCTGACGTAATTTTGTCTATGAGTTTTAAGGGGGATATAAGTTGGATAGTTTTTCAGGAAGCCATATTAGTGTGCATATAGAATATCATTATCATCTAGGTCCTTTAGAATTATTTTGTACACTACTTTTTCTAAGATTTTTGAAAATACCGGTAATATGGATATGGGTCGATAATTTGTGAACATACAGGGATGTCCAGATTTGTAGAGAAGAATTACCGTGGCTACTTTTAAATCAGAGGGCATTTTCTGGTTTCAATGGAAGTTTTGAAGACATGAGTACTGGGTTCTACAATTTCTGAAGCGACCTGTTCAATAGTGAGGCATTAATTTCATCCTAACCAGGCGCTGCATTATTTATGTCAAGAATTTCCGCTGTGCTGGGCGCATCAAACAAGCTGATGCTTGGATATTAATTTTCCAGGTAAGATAAGGGGGAACGGTCATTTTTGTCTATTTTGTTTGTCAAATTAGGGCCAATATTCACACAAAAATCATTAAATTTTTGACAATGTTTTGTTGATTTGTTACCTCATCTTCTCCGTCCATAAACTTTGAAGGGAGGGTAGGACTTGAGACTTTTTTCTGTTAAGTAGTTCCTAGGAACATAATTCTAATGGCCACATTTCAGGGACATGCCACAGACCTGTACACGCAGGCCCAAATGTTCTACGGCCACAGGTACATGCAGGCCCGAGTGTTCCACAGAACCCCAGGTACATAAAGGCCCAAATGTTCCACAGGCCACAGGTACATGCAGGCACGAATGTCCTACAGGACCCGGACACATGCAGGTCCGAATGTTTCACAGGACCCCGGGTACATGCAGGCCCAAATGTAAATTGTTATAGTAGCATAGTGTAGTATAGTATAGCATAATAAAAATAAAGCAAATAATTGAATACTACAGGGGGCTAGGGTCTCCGGTGTTTGTTTGTTTTTTAGACGCGTCAAAGGCCTTTGATCGCGTCAACCATTGGGCGTTGTTCAGCAAATTGATAGACAGAAAGGTTCCGCTGTACCTAGTTCGTTCTTTATTCTTCTGGTATAAGAACCAACGAATGTGTGTGAGATGGGGGGCTATCCTGTCTCCCTACTTCTCCGTTACAAACGGAGTGAGGCAGGGTAGTCTCCTTTCCCCTTATTTGTTTAACTTGTATATAGATGATTTGAGTGTAAGGCTTAACAATGCCAAGGTTGGTTGTTATGTGGGCGGGTCCATAACTAACCATCTTCTTTATGCTGATGACCTGTGTCTTATATGTCCCAGTATCAAGTCTCTTCAGAGATTAGTAGGGATATGCGAAGAGGTTAGTCTTGAAAACGACATATTGTTTAATATTGAAAAAAACATGTTGTATGTATTTTCCCTGTGCTCGTCTGTTACTTCAGTATCCACCACCTCATGTAAAACTCTATGGTGCGAGTCTGAAGTATGTGACCTCATTTGTTTATCTGGGTGTACATCTAAACCCTACACTTAGCGATGACGACTGTGTACGAGCGCAGCTGAAAAGTCTGTATAGTCGTGCTAATTGTATAAATCGCAAGTTTTCCCTTTGTTCCACACCTGTTAAGAAAAACTTGTTTATGGCGTACTGTGGCCAAATATATGGCGCGCAATTATGGAATTCTGTCAGTGCGGGTGTCCTCTCTAAGTGCCGGATCGCATATAACAACTGTTTTCGGATTATCATGAATCTTCCACGACGATGCAGCGCTAGCACAATGTTTGTGTACAATTTGACCGACAGCTTTGAAGCAAGGCGTAGGAAAATGTGTTATTCTTTTCTACAAAGATTAACGTCTTCCAATAATATCATTGTCCAGCACTTGCTGACGTCAGACATGTTCTACAGAAATTCTTTTTTCCAGAACTGTTATGACTTATTGTACAGGTAGAGATTTTAATGTATATGTATGTATCTTTTGTGTGTCTATGGGTTTTTAACCTGAAATAAAGAATAAAGTAATAATATAGTATAGGTAAGATGTTCCAAGGCAATAGTTGACGGATCGAATTTTCACAACAAATCACAAAACAATAATTGCCGGTTGACGTCTATCTATATTTGCTATGTTAACAACAACACATGAAAGTTTTCTGACTAATTCGTCCGAGATGACAACTTCATATATATAAAGAGCCGCGTAAATTCATATATTTTAAACAGAGATTTGTGTGGTGATGCAATCTCGCTGTCCGAGAAAAACTCAAGTTTATGTCTTAGAAAGTGGGGGAGGCCAAGTTGGACATTGTGATAAGCCAAGTGGTTATTTTAGGTAATCCGAACACAGGCGACAATTTCAAAGGTGACAATTTCACCCAATACAGAAGCTAATCTAAGCACGGCAGGGCCAGCATGATCAACCATCGTGTGAGTGTTAAATCGGTATTCTAATTTGCTTTGTTTCAGCTTTGTTTTGTAATGCGTATCTAAAGGGACATTCGCATGACAACGGAAGGTACTAGAACTCATTTGATAGACCTAAATATGGCCTACTTTCAGGGACGACCACGTAACTAAATATAACCACCTGAAACTCTACAAGCATTTATTGAATAGACAAAAAATAGATAAACCTTTGAAGAAAAAGTTGAATCAGAATTCTAATTTACTTTGTCACATAGAATGTTTCGAAAATGGCTACAATTCACAATTTCGCAAAATGCAGAAAATGACCAACTTTCAGGGACAACCACGTGACTAAATTGCATGGCTTAAAACTCTACAATCATTATATAGGCAATGCATAGATCTACCTTTGACAAGAAGTTTGAAAACGTCGTTCTCAGGACCATTTATTTTAGCTGGCAATATATGACCTTGGAACTTTTCTTAGGGAAATTTTGTTCAACGCCACACGGAATGCCAGTGACGGCAACCAGAATGTCTGATATCAACCACAGGCCCGGAGACTGTTCAACGAGCTGAGATGCCAGGTGCGCAGTATTAGTCATTAACAGGGTCAAAAGTCATATATGAGACCTGCGGGGTGGCCAGGATGAGAGGGGCGTGTGTGTGATGATGGGGCTGTTGTTGTGAGCAAGCTTAGCCTAATCTTTATTAGAATCAACTAAGCGTGTGAACGAGTTTTATATAAAACTTGGGTTTCTTTAGTCGAAAATGTTACACAATGTCCAGTTATTGTTCTGAAGGAAAACAAGAACTAAACAGGCACAATTTCTCTTTCAACAAATGTGATTTTGTAGCAAACAATCCCCACATTAATTGGTGGTAGATCACAAAACATTTCTTATATGATTATAGAACCAATACAAACACAGTAACATGATATAATACAGTATAGTATAGCATTGTTCCAACACAAAAATTGGGTTCATTGAATGCATTCTTACATACTTCTGATTACTGGTAGCATCTAGTTATGTTTCTTCTATCAACGACAAATGGAAAATCTTTTAAAACTGTACATTCCATCTCATGAGAAAAAATTATGATGATGATTTCACCTGAGATGTTTCCCCTATGCACTTTAATAAATAGCCATGTCAACTTTAACCGATGGCCTGGTGATAGAATCTCGCATTGGGATTGATTGCAATTTATGTGATTTGCTGTACTCCTGTTACAAAGGTTAGAAGACTTAGGCAGCGAGAAGCAGAGTTGGGCCTTGTGTTTAGCCCAGTGGTTATTGCGGTAACCCGAACACAAGCGACACTTTCAAAGACTGCCAATCATCCATATTATATCAAATATAATAATCCAATATATAAATTTTCATGACAGTACATCATACTTGATGACCATAATTGATGTTAAAAGGTTCCATTCGACAGGTCACACGAAAAAAAATTATCTAAATTGAGCAATATTGAGGCAAGAATGGGCAGGCATGACCAAACTCCGATACACGCAAACAAACAAACAAACGCGCCAAGAAGAAATGTCCCTAGCATGTCATGTGTATTTGTAACGGGTCTTTGTTTCCTTTTGTTACAAATGAGTTATACATATAAACATGCGAACATACATACAAACATAATGGATTCTTACGTACCAAAAGTGTAGCAGCAAGTAGCAAAGCAATAATGAACTAATCACCTTAATCATAGGAACGTGTGTGATATAAGCCTAAATCGAGATAAAAGCAGAACTAATATCTCGACCAATATATAGATAGGAAATCATCAAAATAAATGTTAATTCTAGATTTTAGCCCTAAAACTATGATGATAATTATTGAAATGTTCTGTAATGTAATGTACCAAAAGCAACAGGTTACCTTGGAGACATGGACGATGTAGGATGGGAGTGATGGATATTGACTTTGATGTGATGCTATAGCAAAAGTTAATGCTTTATATACAAATTCTCCTTACAGTCCGACCATAGTGGACCCTACGTCCGTTCATCGACTCTTAAGGGTCGTGGTAACGATCGTGACTTAAGCTTCTTATATGGTATCTGGGAAGATATTGGAAGATATCATACAATATTTGTTTCATTGTGGGGATCTGGTTCGTCTGCTTCGTATCGTTGGCATAGCACACACACACGCGCACGCACAACACACACACACATACACACGCGCACGCACAACACACACACACACATACAAACGCACGCACAACACACATACATACAAACACACACACACACACGCAAACTTAGCCTTCTTGGTGAAGGTAAGTAAAGAATCACCATAGACGCATCACAAATACAGCACGTTTTACTGTACTCAGGTGATATGTATAATTCGCCTTATTTACTGAGGTTTGGCCGCTCCCATTGTTTTCTGTGACATCTACAGACGGGTGCGGGTTGATGATGGATGTGTCTCGTTTTAAAATAAGCGCCTCTCCCTACGCGTCATAGGGGGTACTTGGGTACATGGCACGTTTCGGGAGGGAGATTTCTGGTTTCAAATACCGATACTTGTACATTGACCTTTACAGTGTAGAAAAATCTGCTTGGAGACGAACCGTAAACACGTCGCTGCGATTCGTTTGTCAGTTTGTTTGTTTGTTTGTTTGGCCCCGTGAGAACACCGTCCGCACAGTTACTGTAGTGCCCCCATAAACATTACGTTGTTATTATGTCCGTGTGGTTTGTTTGTTTGTTTGTTTGTTTGGCCCCGTGAGAACACCGTCCGTACAGTTACTGTAGTGCCCCCATAAACATTACGTTGTTATTATGTCCGTGTGGTTTGTTTGTTTGTTTGTTTGGCCCCGTGAGAACACAGTCCGTACAGTTACTGTAGTTCCACGATAAACATTACGTTGTTGTTATGTCCGTGTGGTTTGTTTGTTTGGCCCCGTGAGAACACCGTCCGAACAGTAGTACCGCCATAAACACGTCCCTGCGATTCGTTTGTTTGTTTGTTTGTTTGTTTGTTTGTTTGTTTAGCCCCATGAGAACACCGTCCGTACAGTTACTGTAGTGCCCCCATAAACATTACGTTGTTATTATGTCCGTGTGGTTTGTTTGTTTGTTTGTTTGGCCCCGTGAGAACACAGTCCGTACAGTTACTGTAGTTCCACGATAAACATTACGTTGTTGTTATGTCCGTGTGGTTTGTTTGTTTGGCCCCGTGAGAACACCGTCCGAACAGTAGTACCGCCATAAACGTCACGTTGGTTTCATGTCCGAATGGTTTGTTTGTTTGTTTGTTTGTTTGTTTGTTTGTTTGGCCCCGTGAGAACAACGTCCGAACAGTAGTACCGCCATAAACGTCACATTGGTATCATGTCCGTGTGGTTTGTTTGTTTGTTTGTTTGTTTGATTGGCCCCGTGAGAACACCGTCCGTACAGTTACTGTAGTGCCCCCATAAACATTACGTTGTTATTATGTCCGTGTGGTTTGTTTGTTTGTTTGTTTGTTTGTTTGGCCCCGTGGGAACACAGTCCGTACAGTTACTGTAGTGCCTCAATAAACATTACGTTGTGAGGTAAGGTGGTGTGTGATGTACCACCGCTCCAATTTCCTGTTAAACTTTCGGCCACGAATTCCATTGACAGCGACACCGACTGTGCTGCTAAACATTGTCTTTTAGCCAGCACGCCACAAATTTCATCAGATTAAACCGTTATCCCTGCGAATTATCAAATAGCTTCCCTAATTTCAACGACAAAGACTATAAATATAAATCAGTTGACCGTGAGACGGAACACTGGCATGTGTGGAAGACGAGTGATTTGAATTTGTTCAGAAATGACATGTTCATAGCCAGTATACTTATGTGCCAGTCGGTATGATTCCAATCCAAAGCCGTGATGTCAAACTGTTTCGAGGGCCTACACCGAGCAGCTCTACGGAGGTTCATGCAACCTGCCCCGAAGGAAAGTTTGTCACAGACCGGTGAGCTTAGACATGTATTATGTCCAGGAAGATTAGCTGTGTAAATTTTTTAAAAGTTTTGTATCTCAGCTAATGGTCTAATAAAGCACCGAAGCAACCCGCCA
>NC_049983.1:29051783-29052942 GCF_000003815.2 Branchiostoma floridae
TGGTATGATTAGAAAGGTCATTTGTTAGGTACCTGTATCTGAAATCCGTTTTGAAATTGCGTGCTTTGTGTGGGAGATATGAGTGTTGAAGCGCTAACCCTAACCCTATTCAAAGGGTTAGGGTTAGGGTTAGGGTTAGGGTTAGAGCTAGGGTTAGGGTATATAGTGCGTTCAAGGCGGTCACACTTGGTATGATTAGAAAGGTCTTTTGTTAGGTACTTGTAATCTGAAATCCGTTTTGAAATTGCTTGCTTTGTTGCGGAGATATGAGTGTTTAAGCGCTAACCCTAACCCTAATTTCTAGGGTTAGCTAGGGCTAGGGTTAGGGTTAGGGTTATAGCTAGGGTTAGGGTATATAGTGCGTTCAAGGCGGTCACACTTGGTATGATTAGAAAGGTCTTTCGGTGCGTACTTGTAATCTGAAATCCGTTTTGAAATTGCGTGCTTTGTTGTGGAGATATGCTTGTTAAAGCGCTAACCCTAACCCAAATTGCTAAGGATAGGGATCGGACTATAGGGTATTCAAGGCGGTTATAGCTAGGGTTAGGGTATATATTGCATTCAAGGTGGTCAAACTTGGTATGATTAGAAAGGTCTTTTAACGTTTACTTGTAATCTGAAATCCGTTTTGAAATTGCGTGCTTTGTTGTGGAGATATGAGTGTTTAAGCGCTAACCCTAACCCTAATTGCTAGGGATAGGGATCGGGTTAGGAGTTACTTAGGACTATTGGGTATTCAAGGCGGTTATAGCTAGGGTTAGGGTATATGGTGCATTCAAGGCGGTCAAACTTGGTATGATTAGAAAGGTCTTTTAACGTTTACTTGTAATCTGAAATCCGTTCTGAAATTGCGTGCTTTGTTGTGGAGATATGAGTGTTTAAGCGCTAACCCTAACCCTAATTGCTGGGGATTGGGCTAGGGTTAGGACTATAGTGTATTCAATGCGGTTATAGCTAGGGTTAGGGTATATAGTGCATTCAAGGCGGTCAAACTTGGTATGATTAGAAAGGTCTTTCGGTGGGTACTTGTAATCTGAAATCCGTTTTGAAATTGCGTGCTTTGTTAAGGAGATATGAGTGTTTAAGCGCTAACCCTAATTGCTGGAAATTGAAATAGGGTTAGACTATGGGAACGCAGCGTGACGATGATCTAATGCCA
>NC_049983.1:29054282-29056322 GCF_000003815.2 Branchiostoma floridae
CCTGTAAAATGCTCTACCATTCTCTAGACCAAATATCTTACAAATATTACTAGTACCTGTTCAGTATATTACCTGGTGTCCAGCTAGATCAAAGAACTATGTAAATTTTACCTGTATGGTACATGTACCTTACTGGCTATATACAGACCAACAATCCATGCATATGTTACCTCTATGGTACTTACCAGGTATACAGACCAACAAGCCATGCATATGTTACCTGCACAGTACCTCCCAGGTATACAGACCAACAAGCCATGCATATGTTACCTGCACAGTACTTACCAGATATACAGACCAACAAGCCATGCATATGTTACCTGCACACTACTTAACCAGGTATACAGACCAACAAGCCATGCATATGTTACCTGCACAGTAAGTACCAGGTATACAGACCAACAAGCCATGCGTATGTTACCTGCACAGTACTTACCAGGTATACAGACCAACAAGCCATGCATATGTTACCTGCACAGTACTTACCAGATATACAGACCAACAAGCCATGCATATGTTACCTGCACACTACTTAACCAGGTATACAGACCAACAAGCCATGCATATGTTACCTGCACAGTAAGTACCAGGTATACAGACCAACAAGCCATGCATATGTTACCTGCACAGTACTTACCAGATATACAGACCAACAAGCCATGCGTATGTTACCTGCACAGTACTTACCAGGTATACAGACCAACAAGCCATGCATATGTTACCTGCACACTACTTAACCAGGTATACAGACCAACAAGCCATGCATATGTTACCTGCACAGTAAGTACCAGGTATACAGACCAACAAGCCATGCATATGTTACCTGCACAGTAAGTACCAGGTATACAGACCAACAAGCCATGCATATGTTACCTGCACAGTACTTAACCAGGTATACAGACCAACAAGCCATGCGTATGTTACCTGCACAGTACTTACCAGGTATACAGACCAACAAGCCATGCATATGTTACCTGCACAGTACTTACCAGGTATACAGACCAACAAGCCATGCATATGTTACCTGCACAGTACTTACCAGGTATACAGACCAACAAGCCATGCATATGTTACCTGCACAGTACTTAACCAGGTATACAGACCAACAAGCCATGCGTATGTTACCTGAAGATAAAGGGTACTAAAGGTGCCCTCTCACTGTACTTGTGTCACTGCGGGGTTTGTTCACTGCGTCACTGTTTTGTTATTTTCTCCTATTTTTTATAATTTAGATATTACGTAATACGTAAAAGTATGACTTAGAAGACAAAATACACAAAACGTAAGAAAATTCATTCTTTATCTCTGAAATTCGTTGAGTATCTTTTGAATCCCGCAGAGACGCAAGCTTGATGCAAGTGCATTGAGAGGACACCTTTACCAACAATCCATAATATGTTACCTGTATGGTACATACCTGTTATACAGACCAAAAAGCCATGCATATGGCACTATTGTTACCTATACAGTACTAACCTGGTGTCCAGACCTACAATCCAAAATATCTTACCTGTACGGTACCTGGTATACAGACCGAAAAGTCATATATGTCTTAAGTTGTACAGCACCTGACCTGGTCTCCAGACCAAAGAACCATGCAAAAAATTATCAGTATGATACTTTACATGGTATATCACAGAAACATGAAAATATTACCTGTACAATAACTTACCATGTATCCAGTCCAACAAGCCATACAACTGTTGTTTCGTAGTACTAGTCTCCAAACCCACATGCCATGTGCAAATATTACTTGCAGTGTCAAGTCTCACCTTGGAGTACCACAGTCCAACGATCTGCTATGGTACCCTCATAACAACTAAAGTCAAAACTGTCTATAGCGGCCAATCAAGGGACTGGAGAAATACGGCCACTGTAGACAGGTGGCCACTAAAGAGAAAATGTTGACCACGAGCAAGTTACACATGATTTCAGTTCCCACTAATCTTTCTCACCAGTAACATTGTCTCGATCAGCTAATTCACCGACAAAGACTTGCATTTTGATGCTCAAGGCATGCATACCTTCTACTGTCGCCAA
>NC_049983.1:29057169-29058793 GCF_000003815.2 Branchiostoma floridae
ACTGCAGTAGATGGTGTTACCGCGAAATTTATCCACCGCGAATAGTCATTTTTCCGCTACCGCGAAATTCCAGCCAGGCTCAGTGGGTGAAACTCCTACAGATGATATTAAAAAAACTGTTGTAATAGGGTGTCTGGAAATGGTGGGCAGGCTATAGCAGGGTGGCTACCTCAGCAGGCTACCTCCCTCTTTAGTTTTAAGGACCCACAGATCTGTTGTGCTGTAAGTGTTACTCTTATCTAGGGGCATTATAGTAAAAATATAGATGTCTTACTAGTAGGGACTATCAACTTCAGTATATCATGGTATTATACACATCCACAGTAAGAAAGAATGCAACTGCCAAGTAAGCACGTGCAGTAAAATGTTATACCTCTTGTGTGGAAAGTGTACAATAATACCCCCTTTTAGCAAAAGCGTCTATCCTTGGACTAAATGTGGAACTCTCTTTCTGGGGAGTGCTTCCCACACAAATACAACCCACATTAGATTTCCACACCAAGTACACAGCTATCTCCTTACATCTTCAATTAGTTCAGTCCTTAGTTTAAATGTGGCCAGCACTGGCCTTGTATTGAGCAACACCATTTACAAAACAAAAGAAAGATGGATGCAGTTATTGCGTAGCACATGTGAGTTGCACTTCAGAAAACAAACTGACAAATGCAAAGACATAGAGATTAATGTCTGGCAGAATAACCTACAGTCAGATACATTGCCTTTAACTTGAACCTTCCGTTGCTGATGACACTGATTGATCTTTAACCACAAGCATTTCACAACTACTAGTAAATAGCCTTGTATCCAGCCCTTTTATAGCTCCATGTCTCCTTTGTCCTCTCTGCAAATCCTTGCAGATACAAAAGAAGAGACTAGGGAGTTATATAACATGGTTAGATACCAGGCCATGACTTGTACACACTGCACAGAACTGCTTGCAAGTTTTAAGGACAGATAACTGTAAAAGTGAAAGCTGGAAACTGTTTTTCTTTGGCCCTCTGACCTCATACCTCCATGAAATATTCTTATAATGCAAATGACTTGCACATCTGCATAATTTATGCTTGGTTATGTACACCTTTAACTAACTTACACATGTTACACAGGTAACAATGTTGACAATCCAATCATTTAACTGTACTTAGAATGACAATTTCACATTAATTATGCAAATTATGGAGCTATTTGCATAATTTGTATCTGCTAATCTTCCACCTGCCACAAACTGCACATGTTACATGTATTTGAGTCCTATAATGGAAAACACTAAATATAGATTTTCTTCATTAATTATGCAGATTAAGTTCAAATTTGCATAATTTGCACTTCAATATATACATCCCTGCCAAGGATGCCTGCATTCTATATATCATGGAAATCTGTCATTCCTATGTTCCGTTATGCTTCTTGGAAGATTTTGACCAGAATGCTCCTGCACTTCCAGAGCAAGCTGCTAGCGGACCACAACATACATCACTTCTTCCCTACATCACAAGCTATCTGCCACCAAAAAATCAAGACCATAGCATGTCCAGGTCAAAAGATACGAAAAATCAAAGTTCTACTGCAGTACCGAGGTTGCACACCAGGGGGCCCACCTTGACCTTCGTCTCCCCATCCCCTA
>NC_049983.1:29059126-29061803 GCF_000003815.2 Branchiostoma floridae
CTGATGCACATTGTTTTGCTTACTCTGTAACTTTCAAAGAACACTCATAGAGAGATGCAGTCTGCTTGTCTTGATCCCCACTTACAGCCTTTTCTCGAAGCAGGTGTTGTTTTACTGTCCTTTGGTGGCTTATTAAAGGAAACAGCTTTCAAAGATCCAAGCAGATGTTGGGTTAGCTCAGTAGTACACTGTACTCATGGTTAGTGCCTTTTGTTATGATGAACAAGAACATAAAACGGAAACAGCAATTAGATACATATATTTGTCTGGGTATGGGACTGAGTCTTTGCACTGTCAAGATTATTTTTAAGTTTAGTCTGACATTTGCCATGTATCAAACATCTAAAACAAACCGTAAACACCATAATTTACTTCACGGAGAAATGTGTCCTACAGACTCTCCTTGATTTGTTTGATTTTAGCAACTTAAGAGGACCGCAATTATTTTATCATTGTGCTGACACCAACTAGAACAGTGTTCTAATTGAACTATGATTTATTTTGAGCTACTCCCTTGGGTGGGATGGTGATCTGACCTGCAGGAGGGATGGGACCAGGGTGATGCACAATACACAGTGTCAACAAACAAAACTTGTACCAACAGCTATCCAACATCAAAGTCTGGTATTTGAATTTTAGACTGTACTGCTGCACTCGGTGCACATGAAGACTGGATACAATTCATTTGATGAAAGCCTGTAAGCCTGTGTGATACAAGTTGGATACGGACATGTACATCCATGCACATGCATGGGTGGGTACAGGTACTAGTAGTAGTAGTACAGAAAATCCAGGTCCAGGATGTTATTGAACAGATACAGTTTTGAATTACGGACAAGTAGATCTCTTGGCACCATAAGCTGAATTGCAAGGAGCTTGTAATTGGTGGGGCTGAATAGGAAGGGTCTGGAGCAGCTGCCATTCAGCAATACATTATGTAACACTGATAACCTAAATGTGTGAATTGCGCTGTATATTTTAACCACTGTGAACTATGTCTGGTGAGAACTATACCCAAGGTGTGGCTCTCTTCAAACACTGGGCCTCCAATTAAGTTTTTTTTTTTTTTAACATCCTATCCTATGTTACATGAAAGTGAAGTGAGGAAAGTTATGTGAATCAGTGTTGTGCCGAAGGCACAATATGAATGGCATGTCAGGGGATTCAAACCCAGAACCCCTGCGCTCTGGACCAAACACCCTAACTGTTTGGCCAGTAGGACACCACAGTCTAGATGACACCACGATTCATGTCCAGAGGATCAAGTTCAAGTCCAGGCCTGCTTATAGTGGTACAGACTAGTATCACAATGGAGAGTGAGACAAACATTTACATGTCATTGTGTATTGGTCTCTTTGAGTGTTCTTCTTCTTAATGTTCAGGTGGCCACCATCATCTTGTTGATGTTTCTGCGTTACAGAATACGTTCAGATTGTACTTTGGAATTGTAGTTTGGAATAACAAATTTATTTTCATTATCAACTACAATGCAGAAAGGAAATGTATATTCAACATTTATCAACCTTTTTCTGTTTTGGCATGACTGCTGACTGTTCAACATGCATAATCAAAATTACATGTTTTGCTGAGAAGACGGAACCATTTTCTAATTGGTTAACTGTTGTCACCTGATTTCTTTCCATTCCTTCATTTTTTACTGATCGGTGCACCCAGAAATACCAGTTATGTATACCCATTCAATGTACAACCACCTCAGTCAAATCATGCATAATAGCTGTTTTCATCATCAGCTTAGCTTTGTTTATGGTAAGGTAATATTGTACAATTCTGATCCAATTTTTGAGCAGGCTGTGACAGAAATTTTGAACCAACCACTGACAAGGAGCTAAAACAGAATTTTTCTGCATTTTGCACAATGCATGCACCTTGCCCTAAACACACAGCCCCACATCACAGCAGCAAGTTTGGATTATGATGCCCATTTCCTGGGGAAAGATTTACCAAAAATGAAACTGAAGCAATAATGAATGGTCTGAGAAAATTTAAACAGCCAATCATGATGAGGTAGAACTGTCAGTGTAGAAAATTGTAGATAGTCATAGTCTTACCCAGGGAAACAAACTCAAAGAAGCGGTACGAAGAAGAGTTACCGATCCCTGCCTGCTTCACGCATGCCCGCAACTATACACCCGCACACTAGGCACTACCAACCAGCTGGCCCCACTTCATGCCAGCCCGGGACCTGACTATCGCTTACTTCTCTGAAAGGCAAGTGATAGTTGAGGCCAGCTGGATTGTCGAGCAGGTGGGTGTTGGGCGGTGGGTGTTCTGGGGGCGTGTGTGCCAAAGATCGGTAAACCTTGCGCGCGGCTCTGGGGTCAGGTTTTCCCAGGGTATCATACTCTGGAATTATGACTGGAAGCAGTTTTATAGACAGTGGATACTTCATGTGAACCCTTGCTTGGATTGTTGTGAGTGGGGCCCCTGTACTTAAGCTTAAGCTAATATTTCAGTTAGCCCGCCCTGAACAGCTGAGCCCTTCTTGTCCAGAACCCCCTGTAAATGCAGTACTCTCCAGGTTTGGGGAAGGGGGGTATCATTGCAACTGAGAATCTATTCTGGCATTCTGAACTTATACCTAAGGTCCATGCCTTAACAACTCTTCACATAACCACATAAAGCATGCAAATGTTGTATATGGTACTTTACATTATAT
>NC_049983.1:29062106-29062860 GCF_000003815.2 Branchiostoma floridae
CACGCAAATGTTATCGAAGAAGAAAAAAACGGAGCCTGGATTATAAGACCTACCTGTTGAACGTGTTACGTGGAATGAATATGCTGGAAAAGGAGTTTCCAGGCTCATATCGCCGACCGCCACACACCTTCTGTCCGATCTGTGGGCGCCGCCATGTTGGGTCAGCATCACGGGTTGTTGACCCCGACTCCTGATTATCCCATCGCGAACTCTTCGCTAATCATACGGCCTCAGTCCATAAGAAGGCACTGATCAACCGAACATATTTGCAAATCATACCCCATGATTAACAAACCTTCATGATAATAATAACAGAATCGGGTGTTATTTTAAAAAACTGCGATTTCTCGTTGACCTTTCGCAAGTGCAATCCACAAATCTAAGTCACATAATCATTACGACCGGCGCATATTACGTGAAGCAACCCGAGCGACATGATTCTGATGCGACACAAGTCCCCGATACACTCTCTGTCACGCTACACCAAGCAACTTCATTGCTAGAGCGCCAAACGTAGGTGGCGAAACATTGTTATTCTCCTGCGCGACAATCGTAAGAGGATCTGGGGGCATGATCCGCCTGAAATATTTTGAACTTTTGACTCTCTGAAAGACCAGGTATCAGTGTGGCAGTAAGTGAAATTGGGAAAATATTTAGACAAGCTGGTAATAGAAAAACAAACTGAAAGCAAGCAAACCTTGAAATTTAACCGAAGAAGCCAAGAATGCATCGACATTCCACCACAGATTCCGAT
>NC_049983.1:29062960-29064490 GCF_000003815.2 Branchiostoma floridae
TGTGCTAGACTGACAGGTTGTGTATAGGGTCCACCTGTGCTAGACTGGACAGGTGTGTTATAGGTCCACCTGTGCTAGACTGGACAGGTGTGTTATGGGTACACCTGTGCTAGACTGGGCAGGTGTGTTATGGGTACACCTGTACTAGACTGGACAGGTGTGTTATGGGTACACCTGTGCTAGACTGGGCAGGTGTGTTATACATCCACCTGTTCAAGACTAGGCAGGTGTGCCACAGGTGTACTTTGCTCCTCTTGACAGGTAGGTCCGATGACTACCTGTGATAGCAGGTATTTTAAGTTGCCAGACTTGAATATTTACTGATAACAAACAGTCCCTATGGTACTATAGACAGGTGTGCCTGACTTCAGAGGTATGTTACCTGTTCCTCACCTGTAACACAGGTTACACCTGTACTGAAGGGCAGGTATGTTACATAAATCATTAGTCACGCACAGAATGATACATTGGTTTCAAAGACATCTGTTGGCATCGACTCAACTCCGCCAAAACTTATGGAAGCCTCCAAATCCTGTGAAGTTTTGAAACTGGCAGGACGACTTGTCTATGAGAAAGGATTTCTAATCCCCATGGATTAAAGATGATCCTGGGATGGTTCAGTTTAGATAAGTTGGTTTGTTGTTTGTTTGGGGGTGCCATAGTTGCCGCTCATTTGTCTCTAACGCGGGTGCACAGTGATCTGGGTCTCCGCACACCAAGTCTTTTCAAGAACTGACGAAGGGCAAACACCTGAGAACCTGATAGCTGGCAACCCGCGCGCCTCCACACAACAGATGTAAACACCTTTTCACAATCCATTGTGCGGAAAACAAAGGCGGGCCGCCCTGGATAAATACGCTGTAAATACGGTGTCCGAAAATTGATGAAAGGCAGTCTGGACTGGCATTGAGTAGCTCACATCAGATACCGGTTACCGACACATGGGATAGGGGGTGGGGAGGGGGGCTGGGCAATACTGACGCTAGTCTAGGGGGGTGGGGATGCAGGGATAAAACATGCAAAATGAAGAGGGTAGCTATACCTGCATGTTGGAGTAAAATTGGCTCTCAACACACAGGAGCAATACGGCTACACAGATGTAGTCTGCACGGCATACTTACGTTTGATGCGGAACTGAAATGAGAAACGAAAAGCAGAGATTATAATCATGCCGATCCAACAGAAAAAACAACAACAAAGAATAGTGAAAGGGTATTAATCAAATCAGCATAGTACGCCATCTGTTGTATTTCGTCATCGGCACACAAAACGATCTCGTGCAAGTGCAAGAAATAACGAACTTGAAGGTCAAGCCGGCGTTCAAAGATTTCCCAACAATAAGAACGCATCACCCACCTGACGTCGCTGTCGTGGGAGCCTTGGAGTTTCCACACCCCATGGCTGCGGGTAAAAATCTCCAAACTTTTGCAGAAAAGGCGAAAACGTGGGCGTACGGAACTGTAGTCCTGCCAAGGACGCGCCCTAATGCCTGATCCCGCTGGGGGGTATGGCTTCCCTGTCGCCATGGCA
>NC_049983.1:29068419-29071341 GCF_000003815.2 Branchiostoma floridae
TGCATCAGAGCACATGGCGGACGCATGTACCAGGTGCGCAGGACGACGTTCACAGCGTCGACTGGGGAAACAAGAACACACAATCATTCGCTGCACGTCTATTGTCTTTGCTCTATTACTTATGATGAAGATTTGGTTTTTATCTCAGCTTTCAAACATAAAAAAGGTAGTCTTGCTACTGATCTTGTGCCCTTGCAAAAGGCACTTCATATGACTTTCCTCACTTCACTCACTGACAGGTGTAAAGATTGGTACCTGACTTTGGCTGTTTGGCTTTGGTAAAAGGCGAAGAAAGGAGAGGGTTGGGTGCCACCTTCTAGTACCATGCCCAGACACAGTGGATAACAACCCCCTGCCCCTACGGCTTAGTGTATGGGACTACTTTTACCTTTACGTTACTTTAGTAACTGTTGACAATACTACAGAGTTTTAGGTGCTGAGGTTTTCTATTAGGATAATACAGACGTACCTCATCCTTCTCCACAGTGGCGTCGTTCACCAGCCGGACGTCCTCGTGGACATCGAAACTGAAGAGCGGACCTGCAACAAGGTCACATGATTAGTTGCTTTTCACTGATTGGTCCAACAGTGATGACATCATGTACCGAGGAGACTGATTCAAAGTCGAAAACAAAATCAGCCCCTGCAGTTCTAAGAAACTGCTAGGGGGCCCAAATCTATACTTCCACATGAGCCCAATAGCTTAACCTAACCAAATCATCCAAACCACATGCCTACTAGTACTGCGTTACTGAATCATCAAACGGCATGTCCAGAACAAGAGACATGCCAACTGGAAGTATATTTCCAAAGGAAATGGCTGAGGGTGAAGAGAAGTTAAGTACAGATTGTACTTCTATGAAACTCACCACTCTTGCCTCTTGCCTTGGTGACAATGAAGTCATAGAATGTGTAGTGCTGCAGAATAATAACATACAACGTACGTATATTATAAAGTCTTGTTAAAAGGCTAATTGCATTTAGAAACCAGGAAAAAAGACAAACAAACCATGAAGAACAATTTAACAGGACAAAAGAAGTGTCCACATAGGAAATGCAAGGAGATCACAGAACTTGGTTACAGTACATGTAATTACTATCCTATCAAACAAAAGACCTTGTGAGGACTAGTAAGGATTAAAGTTAACATGTTAGTTTGATAAAAAATAAAATATGGAGGTACTGTACTATGTATCTAATACACACATTGGAAAAGAAAGTGCAACAGTACTGAACATGTTTATGGTAGATGATCATGAGTATGAATCAGCCGCCAGACTCACATGTGGGATGATCAAGTCTTCTTTGATGTACATCAGCTGTTCTACTGTTGCCGACCTGATGTCAACAAGAACAAACAACATTTACCACAACTTATAGTTTACTCTAACCAGAAGCCTGGCTACATAACACTTCTGCCTATGCCTGTGTGGAGGGGCCACCATAAAGCCACTCACACACACTCACTCACTATCCGGTTACCTTAGTACCCAACTGCATTTATCAGGCATTTTACCCAACAATTACCCTTCAATACCTCTAATATCATGCTGCCATCATGCTGATACACGAGGCCTCCTATAGCCGAAAGTTTTGCTGTTACTGCATGAGCCCAATTTGCTGACAAAAAGCTTGAAATCTCTAACTTGAAGGTATCACGTTGGACGAAGCATTATTTGCCAATGTTTTGCAAGAGGTTTTGTACAAGTTTTTACAGAAGGTCTCCCACCTGAGTTCTGTGAAGTCCTTGCGGAGCATCTCCAGGCAGCGCTGTAGGAACTGCTGGATGCTGTTTCCTTTCTTCATCTGAAAATCGACATCGCGTAAACAAACATCACGTCATCAGCTGTCAACAGCTGATAGAACAATCAACAGAAAACAACATCACAGAAAAAGCAACTTTCAGCACTTCTACAACATCGCTAACACAACTGTTCCCTCTCTTCATATGCAAAACAACATCAGAGCTGTCCAAAAAAAGTCCAGGTCTCTGTGATATTATGAAATTTAACTTCTCATGCAGCACAACAAGTATCTATCCAATTTTAACTGTATGGATGTAATGTATAAATAATATGTGACCACAGGAAGAATAGTCTCTGACGAGGCTAATTGTGGATCAAAATAAACTCAACTCTACTCAAGAGCAAATAACTTGCACTACACTCAAACCTCCAGACCTGGTCCTCTCAGATGGGGCAGAAAGCTGGAGGCCGGGTTTGAAGAGGGTACCATATCAAGTTACAGCTCCCACCACTATTATTGAAAAGAGTAGGGGTCCAGCCCATTGTGAGTACACCAAACCTTACAGTACAGTCTTACACAGCAGGTACAGACTGCACAAAACCGGTGTGTTTCATGGAAAGACAGTTTACTGGTTTTCAAAACAAACAAGCAGCTGGTAATGTTACCTTGACTGTCCGTCTGTGTCCGGACCCGTCCCAGTAGCTGAACGTGATCTCAATCTCCTCGTCTGGGGGAGGGAAGGGAGCAGTAGGTCATACAGAAAAAGGTCAGAGGTTATTTTGCACACTACATGTAGGCTGGAGAGAGACCAGTCCCCCTGTAAGTAGCTTTTGTACTTTATTTCTTATTTTCACAACCGATAAAAATGATAGATACAAAAACTTGAATTAAGAACTAGTAACATAACTGTACAACCATGGTCTGAAGCTAGAACACCTGTAAGTAGACAACCCTTTACAAATTAGATAAACTCAGTTCCGTGACTGTCAAGGCAGGAAGTAACTTATAGTCATATAACCTCCTTGTGTAAAGTTGGTAGTAAACTAGTGATGACCCTTTGCAGCCTTACTTTTGATTTTCTCCTGTTTGCCCTCCCACTCCTGTCGGAGCTCCTCACGTAGTTTGTTCTCTTCCTCCTGTAGGGGGAACAGCAGGGGGGTTAGAGGAGGGGGGGAA
>NC_049983.1:29071441-29076878 GCF_000003815.2 Branchiostoma floridae
TGAATAATTACTGAATGAATGAAGACCTTTATTGCACGTTTTTGCCCCACTGGGCTAAGTACAGGTCAAATGTAACAAAGTAAACATGTAACAATGGTAACAATCATATACCTTTAAATGTAACGTTACATATAAACATCTAATCTACTCTGGTACATTCGACTTCATCTCGCTTCTTGGTAATTGCATAAATGTATCTAGCTGTATGATTGGTTAGAGTTGGTTTGTCGAAGGCTGCAAGGAATATGAATTTCTTTTTACTATTCAAATATCTGAAGTGAGGAAATTTGCTTAACACATAGTCGAATAGAATGTTTCTATCGCTATCATACAAAGGGCAATCTACAGTAAAATGTACCTCGTCTTCTACTTTACCTAAACTACAATATTGACAGATTCTTTGCTCTAGAAGAGTGTGGTTATAAATGTCTTCCTGGTTCGATTCGCAATTTGTGACAACTGATTCTTACTTTTGTCACGGTAGATCGGTGGCGTACATTTGGAATCTTAAGATAATCTTCTTTGTTATAAGATTGCTTTAATAATCTGTATGTTCGTAGTTTATTTTTCGCACTTGCAATCGTTGCGGATTTCAGACAAAAAGGCCTGGAAATGGATATCTTTTAAACACTGATAGATTGATGAAATAATGTGTGCCGTATTTGAACCGTTTGGCTGAGCGCTTTGCCATACGAAAGCATAACCACATTTCTCTAGAGTATTGCGTACACCAGACGCCCAACACTTTGCACCCGTTGCTTCTAAATTTATTTGGCACAAGAGAGCATCTGCTTGAAGGCTGTCAGCTGGCACCTTCTTGTAAAGTCGAATGAAATACTTGATGGCATTTAGGGAGGCCTCCAGATGAATGGGGTACCTCCCTAGTTCTGTCCGTGCTGCGAGATTACTAATTACTACTAGTTCTTGGGATATTGAGAGAATGTTTGCAAAATTTTAAATGTACAGATTCAATCGGGCAAAATTTTGGGCTTTTGAAAGGCCCCCATATTTCAGACCCATACAGTAGGATGGGTTTAATACAAGAGTCGAAAAGCTTGTTTTTAACGCTTAGTGAGGCATTGGCCTTGTTTAGCGACTGTCTGATGCTAAACAAAGATTTTAGGCCCTTGCTGTATAGGTGTTTGTTGTTGGCCAAAGTAGTATAGGAGGGACGGGACGACGTGATTTGGGGAGGGTCTTGGGGGAGGGATGTGTTTATGTGTTTATTGGGGTTATAATGAGGTCAACTGGAGGGTTTGGGTTCATGATTATAGGTCAACTGGAGGGTTTGGGTCATCACGACGGTTCATCGGGAGGGTTGGGGTCACCAAGGGGTTATAGAAGAGGTCATCAGCATACTTAGGATAATCACCTGTTGTTTCATTGTCAATAATTGGGATTTGTTGCTGTTGATTGTAAACAACCAAGGTTTGCTGAGTTGTAAGCTTGAAAGTATTGCATATCGTGATCAATAGTCGGACTTATGCATCAAGTCATAACTGAACGAGAAAAATGACAAAGAGGCCAGATACATGTTTTTCATCGTGCTTTATTTGTGCCATTTGGTCAAGTGCAGAGTGCTTTATTTGTGCTATTTTAGTCAAGTGCGCGTATTTCGTTTTTCTTTCTGTGCGTTGGTAATATGTCACCAAGCAGGAGATGCAAGGACAGCTTTCCTTCTGTCTCATCGATGTGTCTGCAAAGAACGAAAAGGTGTTATGAGTATTATTGAAGGTAGGGAAGCAAAGAGGAATGTACACAAGAGGTTGGTTTAGAAGACGCTTGGTAAATGGTGCAAATGGGATGAACATGGTAAGTTGAGACGATTTGGTAAATAGGGTAGCAATCATGTCCGCTGTGTTTGAGGATCGATTCTCACCACCTGGAGGCACGTGTGTGGTCGATTTGTCACAACACGTCAACACGCATTTCCGGATAGACCACTTAACTCCTTTAAGGATGATGACACTTGGTTTGGCAAAGCGGGGTAATGACGCAACTTTTGTCAACAGTTTAACAAGCGAAACGGAGAAAGAAAAGAATTGTCACCGATTTACAGTTAGAGATTATGTATATTTATATATTCTTTATTATCAGTGACACAGTAAGATTTAGTAACCCGTAAGAGACCTCTAGAAAACCTTTGCAAACCTTCCTCCGGGATGTCATGACTAACCGTGGACTGGACGGGGTACCCTCAATAGTTTTTACAGCACATCGTAAACCGTACTAAACGGTTGGTAAGAAGGAAACTCGTTTCGGGCGATGTACTGTGAAGACAGGGCAAACATGTTTTGTCAACAATTCCAAGCGCATGCGTCCAGAAAAATAATGACCGCGCATCCTGAGTAACGAGCAAACATCTGTGTCAACAATTCCGAGCGCATGCGCAAAGGATGAATGTTCTGAATGAGACCAATTAGTGACTCTTGTCAACATTCTAATGCGCACGCGTACAAAGTGAAGTTTTCAAGCTAGATTACCTTTGAGATGTTGGGGAAGTTGAATTAAATGCGCAAAACATCATTGAAAAAACGCACGACTCAGCGAGCGTAGCTCAGAACGTCTAGACGTCCAAGAAGCGACGGTGCTCGGACGGAAAAAAGGTCAGTTTCTTGCTGTTACCTGTTTTTAACGAAGTTGTATTTAGTTCCGTAGATATATGTGGAGAAGGAGTCTTCTTTTGTGAACGATTCGGCGTATTTTAAGACGAAAGCTCAAAGTGCTTTGTTGACCAACGGTGTCTTTTTTCGCCAACAGGAAAGATATCATGGGTTTCCCCTGCGACCTCTGTGAAAAAGTGTGCAAAAGATCTCACGCACGCGCGCGGCATATCCGAACAGTGCATACGAACGGACCTTCGGCGCATCGATGTGATTCTTGTGGTGCCGTGTTTTCGCGATCAGATAATCTGAGACGACACCAACTACAGCACGTCTCAGGTGATCGCACACACGTGTGTGAAGTCTGCGACAGAACGTTTACAAGGCGGGAGCATCTCATTCGTCATTGGCACAGATTCCATGCGGTTCAACCATTGGATCGACAGGAAACAACTGCTCCCTTGACGTCAACCGAGGAGCCCAGCACATCGCAAGGTCATAAAAGACCACCCGACAGGGAAACTGAAAGACCCGGTAAGAAAGCAAGGATCAACGCCAGACCCCGACCGCAGCATATCGCCTTAGAAGAGGATCCGAGGGATGAACCTGAAGACTTGTCTCCACAAGAGGATCCAAACGTGGCTGAATTGTACACTCAGAAATGGTCAATCATACGTACCCAATTCTGGCGACAGAAAGTAAACGACATATACAATTTCCGTCTGTACTCTACCACCATAGACGAGCTGAGAACGAGAGTGTGGGCCGTCTTTCATGACCAGCGAACGGCCTTTAAGATAAATGTGTCTTTTGGCTTCATCTTGAGAGACAATAAAACGGGAGAACTGAGATACTTTTATGCGCACGAGAACAACCACCTTCTCCTTCAAGAACCGGCGATAGTAGACAACCAAGACGACATCGACCGATTCTTGGACAAGTTGGGTACAACGGACATCCTGGAACACGCAAGACAACAGAAGCCGGATTCCGGATGGGTCGTCCACAAGGTAACCAACGCTACGTTTTACGTCAGCAAGTTGACAGAACATCCGATAGGGGCCCCCGATGTTTTGCCGGATTATATTGTCAACAACAAGGCCGTCGTCGCCCTACAAGTCGGACCGCAAGGCCTCTACAAGGACAATCTGTGTTTTTTTCGCTGTCTCGCGATCCAGCACAAGAAGGATCCAAGATATTGCGAAAAAGCCACCAAGACTCTTCTCAAGAAGTACCTGTCATTTGTCGGAAAGACCCAAAAACAATTCAAGGGGGTGAAGTTGAGCGACCTCAACGACATGGAAGACCTCTTTCACATCAACATCTACGTGTACGGTCTAAAGCAAGACGCCGAATGTCAAAGCACCTTTGCCGAACTTATCAGACGCCCTCTGGCGACGCACGGCGACACCATGTATCTGAACCTATACGCAGGGCACTTTAGCTACGTCAAAGACTTCAACAGCTACGCAAAGTCCTGGGCTTGCTGCAAGTGTGGTATGAAGTGGACACATCTCGGTCATCTCCACAGACACGAGGCAACATGCACTGGGGCTATCAACTACGTTTACCCTGGAGGCCCGTACAAGCTGACACAAACCATTTTTGAGAAGTTGCAGGATGAGGGGCTAGTGGTACCCGAGGAAGATCGATACTACGGTTTCCGTGCAACGTATGACATAGAATGTCTACTGAAGCCCGTCACGGGTCAAGGGACAGTAAAGATGGTATGGGAAGCGGTTCACGAACTGCTAAGCGTGAGCGTCTGTTCCAACGTACCGGGATTTACGGAAGCGAAGTGTTTCGTGTCCGACGGAGATACAGCGGCGGTCGTCATAGACTTTCTCACCTATCTGGAACAAGTCAGTAATACGGCTTACACGACGTTGCGAGAAAAGTTTGACTGGGTCTTTCAAAAAATGTGGGACAAGAGACAGAAGGACATTGAAGAGGAGGAGGAGAATGAGAAGAATGAGAAGACGGTGGATCGCGAAGGCCGAAAAACGAAAATCAAGAAACACTACATGACCTCTATGATGGAAGAACTAGAGCGCTATCTGAACGAGTTGCCCGTGGTCGGATTCAACGCCGGAAAATACGACATCAACGCCATGAAGGAGTTCTTTCTCCCTGTCCTTCTAAAAAATCAAAGCAAGCTTTTCGTACGTAGATCTGTATGGAATATATATTCTCACAACAACAGTAACTACACTAAATGACAGTATGTAGTACTTACCATATCAGGAAGTCTTTCATGGTCTCCATGTTGTGTTCTTTCCAAACTTCCTGACAGTAGAGGTAGTCTTCTTCGAAGATGCCCTCCCCCTTTAGCTTGCTATAGAAGGCCGCAGAAGGTGGTAGCTCCGTTTGGTTCAGTTTCTCTAAAGAGTCCATCCATTCATATCTAAGAGGGCAGGGTGCGGAAAGTCAACATCATAAACCTAGTACCAACACCGATGTCCGCTTTGGTCAAACACAGACGCGTGCGAGTGCAGGCACTATGGGTATGGCAGTAGAAAGTGAGAAAATCAACATCATAAAACCACCAGTGCCAACACTCATTTCCGATTTGACCAAACACGGGCGCGTGTACGCAGACGCTGTTGCACCATAAAGCCTCTAGTATCCACACTTGTTTCCGACATAGACGCAATGGCTCACATGTACAGAACCGTAGCTAAGTATCCAAAAGAAATACGTATACGTATATGCACATCAAAATATGAAATAGAATCAACGGTAGTATGATGACAATAAAGAATATCAACTTACGGAAAATGGCCTTTGGTTTCCGTACACTCATAGGCTCTGAGGACGTGGGAATAGGAGAAGCC
>NC_049983.1:29076978-29078210 GCF_000003815.2 Branchiostoma floridae
TGGACTGTACCGAAAGGTTAATTCCGAAGATAAAAATAAAATTGTAAAATGGTTGGGGTAAAGGTAACGGCTAATCCAAAACATAAAGAAAAAAAGGTTTCAGCTTGAAAAAAGTACAAAAACACTATTATTGTACAGTAACAGCACCTGTACCCACACTTAAAGGAGCTTACAATATAAAGGCCAATTTGCTACACCAGTAAGTTGGTGAATGGTTTCATTAATGGTGAAAATTTGCTGATTGGTAATTTTTATTTTTATTTTTTTTTACAAAAAATAGGAACGAGCGAATCCGTGAACCAAGAAATTAAATTGGTGTGGCCTTACAGTAGTATTTAGCAGACTGGCAGGTCCTGGTGTTCCTGAGGGTGGAGTAGTTGGTCATGGATATTAGGGACATGATTCAATTGGGCTTTGCACATGTATCATTCTGTCATACATTGGAATCACAATAGAAAAGTGTTCCAGTATGTGTATACTGTACTGTGATTCTTGCAGTTAATTTGTCATTACAAATCTACATGTAAGTAAGAAGCCTCATCTGAACGAATGAATGAATATGGACAGCCCTCTCACCTTTGGGCCCTTTAGTCCCTTTCCCAGAGGTCCAGTGAAAATGCACGGAAACGGTTGTGTTTCTGGATGCATGAATAGGTCATGTGACTCAAGATCATACTTTTGTCCTTAGAACTCTGACAATTGTGTTTTCTGCTGTTTGTTCTACTATCATTCATGCTGATTGCACTCTATCTTCTTTATCCTCATGCAGAATCCAACACTTTCCATGGACTGGAGAACCTCAGATTCTTGTTCCTACAAAAGAATGCAATTTCCATCATATCCCAGCATGCGTTTCAGGGCCTACCTCTCCTTACCACTGTGACGCTATCCCAGAACCAACTGAGATCTGTGCCCACGGATGCACTCCAGGACCTGCAAATCAAAGCCAGGTTCGTAAACCTGGCCGCAAATCACATCACTACCATCACAAGCCAAGTGAAGTCGCTGGGTCAAGCCCACCTACGTCTTAAGGTAGATAACAACAAACTCAACTGTGACAAGAATCTAATATGGTTCATCTGCAATCTGCCATACCTGGATCAGATCCAGAGTCCCAGTTCATTGAAGTGTGCTTCGCCCGCAGGACTCCGTGGAACTTTCCTCATGGCATTGAGGGGAGACGTTGGCCAGTATAATGTGTCACAACAAGGGACCAACTTCACTGGATGTCA
>NC_049983.1:29078930-29080349 GCF_000003815.2 Branchiostoma floridae
CGAGGCCCAGTCAATTCCAACAGGAGCCAACACTAAGCCAAAATATGAAAATAGTACAGCAGAAAAAGGAAACATTACCACAACAGAGAACAAGCAGAGTCCTTACGGAATGGATGACAGCATTGAGAGTCCAAGCATAAGCAGAATGCTGTACAGAAGTGAGTCACAGCATGCTGGTGAAGATCATGATGCATCCCACATCCTATACAACAAAACTGGAGAACCCTGTAACCCTGAAAATCTAAAAGTTAAATATTAGGTACTTAAACCTTAAAAGTTTTCCTTTATTCTAAGATATTTTGAAGCTGTATGAATCCATCCTCCTTCCTCGCTCTCCACCCACTCTGTCCTGCACAAAGTGTACCAGACTCTTCCATACTACCCTGGGCCTGAGCAGCCACTTAAGACATCGCCACCAACAATCAGCAACTGAGGCTGGCTTGACATGAACTAATGCTTGGCCACGAGCGGACGCCGATGTACTATGAATTCATTGTCCAATACTTTTGAACCTTTGGCCATTAACAAAGTGCTAGTAGCTGTTGACAGAAACCATAGTAGTTTTTTTTTTTTTTTTTTTTTAATTTTTTTATTGCATTTCACAGAAAAGCACAGATTTACAGAAATCAAAAGAAATTACAAAAGTTGAAAGAAAGTACAAAACACAGACCACGGATCCAAAATAATATATCATAAAGGTGGAAATAAACGAACGAAGGCTACAGTGAAAAAACATTTACAACAACTGGTATTCAATCATCTGAACATAGTTAAGGATAACAACGAAGATGGATACTACATGACAGGTAATATGGACAAGTGGAGAAGAAAGTAGAACAATGCCAATGGAAGATAGCAATGGACCAATTAATTAGCAAGGTTAAATGGGAAAGACTCCCATTTACTAAAATGGATATCTAATTTGTTCCTTCTCTCTGCTATCATATATTCTGTCTTGTAATATCTCTTTACATACGAAATGTAATGATTTACAACTAGTTTTTTGTCTCTCTGTATGAAAATATAATGTTTGGCCACTAGAATTAACAAATTCTCGATTACATTACAATTTTCAGATATGTCACCTAAAATAACTGTCTGAAAGTCCAGATGTAAGGTTTTATTTACTATTGTTTTAAACCATATTTCTAAATCTGTCCAAAAAGTAACAACTCTAGGGCAGTCCCAGAATAAGTGTCTAATGGTCTCTACTTCCTCACAATGTGCACAGTTCGGGCTATTTAGAATTTTCCAGATGTGTAACATTTTCTTTGTGGCTAACAATCTGTGCAATATTTTATATTGAAAAATTCTTAGTTTCGGGCATATAGTCAGTGCATAAACTAATCTAAAAACCCATTTCCACGGGAAAATTGTATTAAATTCATCTTCCCAGCGTCTTTGTATGTTCACTGGGTT
>NC_049983.1:29080449-29086472 GCF_000003815.2 Branchiostoma floridae
GGCATAAGGTAATATAGTAGAAAGATAGTAAATGGTTAGACCAAATAGGTTAAATGGTATTATTTGACATCTCATGAACATTCGAACGCAGGCCGATTCAAAGCCAATCCACAGAATGTACCATACACATCCGTATTGAAAAGACGTGCTCCGGGCAAGAACAAGTAAGCAGACCACATGCACACAGAGGTTTCAAGTGACCCTTTCCAAAATGGTCGTGTCTAGAAGAAAATCTCCAGCCAGGTTAGGGCTGTATAATGTACCAAGTGAAGGTTTGATGTAAGATTTCCCCTTCAGGGAACTAGAATAGAACAGCTACATCACACATAAACCAAGGGACAAACGCTCAAACCGGTAAACATCTATTCATGTTTCCTGTGTCAGCAACAATTCGAAATCATTTTAAACCATGTAATCTTTTACCAATTAGCCTGGTGATAGAATCAATCTGTGTACTCCTGATCTGCTGTACTCCTGTTCCTAGAGTTAAAAGACTTGGGCGGCGAGGATTTAAAGTTGGGTCTTTTGTTTAGCCAAGTGGTTATTGCGGTAATCCGAACACAAGCGACACTTTAAAAGACTGCCAATCATCCATTACATTATCTAGATTGAGCATTATTTAGGCAAGGATGGACAGGCGTGACCTAACTCCGATACACGCCAAGAAGGAATATCCCTAGCATTTGTGATGGAACTTTGTTTTCCGTTGTCAACAATGAGTCATGAATATAAACATACATACATGCAAACGTAATGGATTCATATGTACCAAAATTGCAGAAATATCAGTTTTCTTACTCTTAGTTATCTCAAAAAATTGAGAGTGATGCACTGTAATGTACTTAGAGAAATTGTAAATCACCAAAAACAGCGAGCAGGACGGGTTAACTTGGAGACGTGGACGACGAAGAGATGATGATGAAGGATATTGACTTTGATGTGATGCTATAGAAAATGTAAATGATTTATATACAAATTCTCCTAACCATCCGACTATAGTAACCCTTCGTCCATTCATCGACTCTAAAGGATCGTGGTAAAGATCATGACTTCTCATATAGTATCTGGGAACATATTGGAAGATATCATACGATATTTGTTTAATTGTGAGGATCTGGACTCCTGATATAGTATGTAGGAAGATATGGGTTCCTCAGAGTAGGTAAGAAATGACGGTATTCGTGCGTAATTACGCCTGCTTCGTATCATTGGCATAACACACACACACACACACACATACACACATACACACACACATACACATACACTAACACACACACACACACACACACACACACACATACACTAACACACACACACACACATACACACACACACACGCACACACACACACACATACACTAACACACACACGCACACACACACACATACACACACACATACACTAACACACACACACACACACATACACACACACATACACTAACACACACACACACACATACACTAACACACACACACATACACATACACACACACACACATACACACACATGCACACAAATCACGCACACACAGGAACGTTTATGTGTGTTTATGAGTGTGTGTGCGTGTTTGGTGTTTGAGCGTGTGTCTGTGTGAGGTGCTGTTATTCGCCGTAAACAATGCATTTGCTAAATATTGAAACGTGCTGGCTGGATCTGTCGCCGAATATTGATTATCGGAGGCCTTAGATTGGTCGCGAGGCAAAGTGTCTCAAACAAGACGATCTGTGCAAAGAGCAAAGTTTGGAAGATGGTTCTGTCCGTGTGATTCATTTAACGTTATGTAATTAACAATCGGCACGATTCAATGGAACTAAGGATGGTATACCAGGAAACGCCAGAGGGAGCTTGTGTTTGATTGACAGAATGCTCTCCTAGACAAAGACGTTAGGCCGACCGCGGTGTTTCTGTCGTGCCTGCCTGACGCGCGACATAATTATCTACAGCATTTCATCATCAAAGACAACGCGCCCCGACGCGATCGTGGGAACTCTGGTGACTGGCACGTACGCGTTGGTGTTAACAACGGCAAAGTTTCGGGAAGCGATCTCATTCGCAATGACTGGCACGAAAGCATTAGCAAACGGCTGGGCCTGGCCTTGTGTTACTGAAGATTCCATTCAAATAATTCAAAACTGTTCCTTTTAAACTTCGTTAAGTGATTACACAGTTCAGAATTAGGTGTCATTCTATGGTGAAGTCTCTTCGCTCATAACCTCAATCAGTAAACATGACTGAAGACGCAGCCCAACTGTCTTCAAGATGAATATAGACATGAATAAATCTTGGCGCATTTAACCTGCCATGACGCTTTTGGGACTTAAATTCGCTTTTTTAATGGGTCGGATGGGTGTTACCAAGATGGATAATTGGTCCCTTCTTCAGGGTCAAGTGTCACGCATTAGTCAATCCTTGTTTGTTTGTTTATTATTCCTTGTTGTGGCTCGGGAACAATGGGACGCCTCATGCAACATAAACAACAAGTGCTGATGTGCGGGAATGCGAGATCTGTAATAAAAGTTTCAAGCCGTTCATTTCATTAACAGTTCAAACCTTGGTTCAAATGGCGATTCTTTAGTATCTAGTAGACTTGAGGTATTAAGAATTTACCTTATAAGAAAGAAGGAATTGTCAGAGTCGCACAAGAAATCCTGACTTGCTACTCTAGGTGTCGTCTTTTGATACCACGTATAAAAGTAAGCAAAAAAGCACACTCCTTCATTGAATCCGGGGTAATGAAGAACTTAAATTGGGTAGCAAAAGATTGGCTCCTTCTTCTTAACGGTGGTTTGTGTTAAAGCTTCGTTCTCAGGAACATCTTTATCTTAGATGACAAATCTAACCTAGGAACGTAATTCTAAGGGGCGAAGGCCCGAATGTTCCACAGTACCCCCGGTACATGCAGGCCCGAATGTTCCACAGTACCACGGGTACATGCAGGCCCGAATGTTCCACAGGACCCCGGGTGCATGTAGGCCCGAATGTTCCACAGTACCACGGGTACATACAGGCCCGAATGTTCCACAGTACCCCCGGTACATACAGGCCCGAATGTTCCACAGGACCCCGGGTACATACAGGCCCGGATGTTCCACAGGCCAAAGGTACATACAGGCCCGAATGTTCCACAGTACCCCCGGTACATACAGGCCCGAATGTTCCACAGGACCCCGGGTACATACAGGCCCGGATGTTCCACAGGCCAAAGGTATATACAGGCCCGAATGTTCCACAGGCCAAAGGTACATACAGGCCCGAATGTTCCACAGTCCCCAGGTACATGCAGGCCCGAATGTTCCACGGGTCACAGGTACATGCAGGCCCGAATGTTCCACAGGCCACAAGTGCATGCAGGCCCGAATGTTCCACAGGCGCCCAGACTGCAATGTGATGGCAGATTGATGCATAGATTACATTAGCATAAAGATTGTATTTAGACACATGTTAATCACGTGATATAAAGTGGTCAAGCGTTTCACTTTTATTACCAGGAAAGAAGTATAACATAGAAAAAGTTCACTTCTTCCGGAATCTTGAGGTAATGAGGAAAAAGACGCAACAAAAGATTCGCCCCTTTGTCTTAACGACGGTTTGTTTTAAAACATAGCTACGTAAAAGATTATAAAGCAAATTTTTGTGTGGTTCTCCTGTCGATTGGACAGATGAGGAGGCAGACAGGCTTTTTGCCTGTTTTTGCCTGTTTGCCTGACCTGCACATTACTTTTTATGGTGAAGGAGGGGTGTGCAATTCCTTCTCCACCCTCTCGTCTACTGGAGCACTAAGTTTCACAGGGGTTATTGTATGCAACGTGTGAGACGGCTCCAGCAGATGCAGCTTTGTTGTTCGGAGTATCCGTCTCCTAGGAGGACTTCCAACCAAGGATGTAAGGGGTTCCTCCTACCCCCGACTCGTGTGCCATGGCGGGTGCCGCTCATGCCCGAACATGCCCCTAAGGCCTGTCTGCCACAAAGCCCCACCAAGGCGACACAACGCCACTAGCCGCAGCTAGATACTCATTTACACATGAATTAAGTGAGGAAAGTCGTGTAAAGTGCCTTTCCCAAGGGCACAAGATCGGTGACACGGAAGCTGGATTCGAACCCGCAACCTCTCGGTCTCGAGCCGCAAATGCTGCCACTGCGCCGCGCGGTCCCACATAAAGCAAATACAAGCACAGTAGTATACCATATAATATAGTACAGTATAGTATAGCATTGTTCCAACACAAAACTTAGGTTCATTGAATGAATTATTTCATACTTCTGATTACAGGTGACATCTAGTTATGTTTCCTCTATCAACGACAAATGGAAATTTATAAAATTTGCCTAATGATGTTTAATCATCGCTCGTCTCGTCGAGCTCGTTCGGCGGAAATTTTAGGGTGTTTCTGTGCAGATCTCCTCCAACTGCTATATTTGCTACCTTCTGTCTGAGACAGACAAAATCCTGATGCACTATCACATGGCAGCACGTACGAGGTGCAAACCTCTTATTGCAAATACACACATCATAATAGAAAGGATGGTGCTTATTTTACAGTCAGGACGAGAGTAGTGTGATACCTTCGTATTTGTATGCTTACTACTTGTAGCCGTCTCTTATTAAAGGGATATGAAAAGACAGAGATTCAGCTCTGCAAGCAAAAGGCCTCGACAGACGTGATCACGCCGGGCTAAGCAGATGTGACATGACGAACTGATAAGTTGAGCTCAAATTCACCTTTATTCTTTAATGTTGCAAACGGCATGTTTAAAAGTAATTAGAGTCATGGCCTCAATGCGTTACTTTAGCATCCTTAGATATAATGTTCGTAATTTTGCTGTAGATTCAGACTTGCTGATCACTCAACATCATCAGCTGAACGCACTTCGATGGGAGGTCATTGGCCGACCGAGAGGGTTCACGCAGACAACTGTCTTGATAAGATCAAGATAGGAAACAATCGCTGTCGTCTGTCGATCTGATCATGCATAAAGGTCGCAGGTTAATTTGCACTAGATGATGACTTTGTTTTCGCCAGATGGTGCGCTCCATTGGCCATCCAAAACAGGTACAGTCGTATACATCACTCTACATTTAATACATCACTCACAAACTAGTATTTTAAATGAAATGGTAGCCGAAGTGATGCCAAACACTACATTCGCATAACAATTAGATTTGGAGAGACCTGAACACGTCATTCAAACGAGTCAAGCGTTGCTTTTTAAAACCAGCGATTAAAGTGTACAAAACCTACAGTCGTCTTCACATAGTTTGGGGGTAAATTAAGTGAAGAACAATAAAAGGGGTTAACTAAAGATCGCTCCTTTTTATCCTGACGGTATTTTGACGTCTTTCCCAGGACCGCCTCCATGTAAGCTGGCAAAACTGATCTAGGTACTTTATTTTGGCCAATTTTCCACGCCACACGGAATGCCAGTGACGGTAACCACACATGTCTGATATAAGCCACAGGACCGGGGACTGTGCGGCGAGCTCAAAAGCCAGGTGCGAAGGACAAGTCTCCATTCATCAACAGGGGAGTCAAAGGTCACATGTGAGACCCGCGGGGTGGCCAGGACGAGAGGGACGTGTGTGTGTGATAGTGGGGCTATTGTTGTCAGAAGTTAAGCCTAATCATTGTGAGAATCAACCAAGCATATAAAGCAGATTGCCAAAACAAACTTGGGTCTCTTCAGTCGAAAAATATTCCACATTGTCCCGTTAGTGTTCTGACAAACCACAAGCACAAAAGAGACACAATACCTCTTTAGACAACTGTGATGTTGGAGAAAAAAGTCTCCACATTCCCTGATGGTAGATCGAATGATCCGCATGATTATAGAACCAGACAAACTAATATACCATAATATAGCACAGTACAGCATTGTTCCAACACAAAAATTGGGCTCATCGAATACATTCTCACAAACCTCCGATTACCGGTAACATCTAGTAATATGTTTTCTTTGTCAGCGACAAATCGAAATCATGTTAAACTGAATATTCCATCTGAAATGACCCCCTTACAC
>NC_049983.1:29086572-29088855 GCF_000003815.2 Branchiostoma floridae
CCCTTTACACTAAAATAGCCATGTCATCTTTTACCGATTGGCCTGGTGATAGAATCTCGCATTGGGATTGATTGCAATTTGTGTGATCTGTTGTACTCATGTTACAAGAGTTAAAGGACTAAGGCATCGAGAAGGCAGAGTTGGGCCTTGTGTTTAGCCCCGTGGTTATTGCGGTAATCCGAACACAGGCGACACTTTAAAAGACTGTCAATCATCCATTACATTATCTAATTTGAGCATTATATAGGCAAGGATGGCTAGGCATGACCTAACTCCGATACACACCAAGCCAAGAGGGAACGTCCCTAGCACGCCGTGTGCATTTGTGATGGGACTTTGTTTTCCTTTGTCAACAATTAGTCATGAATATAAACATACATACATGCAAGCATAACGTTAATGGATTCATATGTACCAAAATTACAGAAAGCAAAACTAGTGAACTAATAACCTTAATCACAGGAACATGTGTGAAATCAAAAAAAGAAAGAAGCAGAACTACCAATATATAGTTAGTAAACAATCAAAATAACAGTAATTTACACGTCTTTAGCCCTAAATTAATAATGATAATTATCATCCTATAGCTAAATCAAAGCACATCTATTCTAATAATACATGGAAAGATGTCAGTTTTTCTTACTCTTAGTTAACTCAAAAAATTGAGAGTGATGCATTGTAATGTACATAGAGAAATTGTAAATCACCAAAAGCAACAAGAAGGACAGGTTAACTTGGAGAGATGGACGACGAATTCGAAGGATGGGAATGATTTATATTGACTTTGACGTGATGCTATAGCAAAAGTAAATGCTTTCTATACAAATTCCCCTAACCGTCAGAACTATAGTAACGTACCCTACGTCCGTTCATCAACTCTTAAGGCTCGTGGTAACTTCTAATATAGTGTCTGGGAAGATATTGGAAGATGTCATACAATATTTGTTTCATTGTGAGGATCTGGACTCCTAATATAGTATGTAGGAATATATGGGTTCCTCAGAGTAGGTAAGAAATGACGTTATTCGTGCGTAATTACGCCTGCTTCGTATCATTGGCATAACACACACACACACACACACACATACACACATACACACATACACTAACACATACACTAACACACACACACACACACACACACACACACACACACACACATACACATACATACACACACACACACACACACACACACACACACACACACACACACACACACACACACACATGTGGCCAAGTATAGACCAGTCTCCCTATTATCATTAGTTAGTAAAGTCATGGAACGCTGCCTGTATGATACTGTGTTTCCTGTACTACGAGGGTCTATTTGCGATTTTCAACACGGGTTTACTCCTGGCCGATCCACTACAACCCAACTTTTGGAGACTTACCACCAAGTAGGGTCCATACTCGACAGAGGGGGACAGGTCGATATGTTATTCCTTGACTTTGCCAAGGCATTTGACTCTCTCTCAACCACACGCTTCTGGTACATAAAATGCAAATGTTTGGTTTCAGTGGTAATGTCCTAGCATGGTTTGATTCATATCTCACAAATCGTCGTCAGCGGGTTGTAGTGGAAGGTTTCCACTCTGAGTGGCTGCCTGTAACGTCAGGAGTTCCCCAGGGCTCTATCCTTGGACCCTTGCTTTTCTTGTTGTATATTAATGACTTACCTTGTACAGTTGAACACTCGTCCATTGCTCTATTTGAAGATGACTCCAAATGCTTTAAGGAAGTCTGCAACATCAAACGACTGTTCTAAGTTACAAGATGACATTACTGCTATGTACAAATGGAGTCTGACATGGAAGATGTCATTTCATCCTTTCAAATGCAAACTGTTACGTCTGACCCATTCTAAGAAGCCAATCCTGTACACAAATCATATATCTGACTCTGTTGTAGCCTCTGTTACAAGTATGGACGACCTAGGGGTTATTGTGCGGCCAGATCTGCTGTGGGACAACCACATTGTTAAAATGGTAGCTAAGGCGAACTCCGTCCTGGGTTTCATCAAACGCACACTTGGTTTTAACGCTAACACTGATGTCCGTAAGGCACTGTTACAGTGTACACCACATTGGTCAGAAGCATCCTAGAATACTGTTCTCCCGATTTAACCCACAAAGAAAGACTGACAGCACTACAACTGCTACCACTCACGTACAGGCGGGAGGTGTGTGACATTATGCTTTTTGTCAAATCGAGGCCAACTGTGGAGAAATATGTGTCATTTCCCACAAGGGCGACTAGAAGTATTAGATCCTTCATGCTTAC
>NC_049983.1:29088957-29090972 GCF_000003815.2 Branchiostoma floridae
AGCAGCCAATCAGTCTGATGCGTTAGCATTCAAGCACAAGTTGGGTAAGGTCTGCCTATGACAGACTCAGTTTACAATACAGTCTGGACCAGCCTTGCACTTGGTCCACTTCTTGTGGGTGTGGCTCATGTGTGGCTTTGAGGCCGCGCTAGGCAATAGTTTTATAAGTAGTGCTACCCAGATTATGCTTTCCATATATATATGACCTGTATTGTATGTATTGATGTTGTTGCTTGTATGTTATTGATTTGTATGTACTGGTGTTATTTTTATGTGAGGGAGGGCAACTTGTAAGGGTTGTTCGAACCTGTTTTGCCCTCCCAATCACTGTGTGATGAATTCAAATAAATAAATAAATAAACACAATCACGCACACACATGAACGTTTATGTGTGTGTATGAGTGTGTGTGCGTGTTTGGTGTTTGAGCGTGTGTCTGTGTGAGGTGCTGTTATTCGCAGTAAACAATGCATTTGCTAAATATTGAAACGTGCTGGCTGGATCTGTCGCCGAATATTGATTATCGGAGGCCTTAGATTGGTCGCGAGGCAAAGCGTCTCAAACAAGACGGCCTGTGCAAAGAGCAAAGTTTGGAAGATGGTTCTGTCCGTGTGATTCATTCATGTAATTAACAATCGGCACGATTCATTGGAACTAAGGTGGGTATACCAGGTAAATGTGCTGGTTTGACATCCTGTCGTGGTGTCCCGAGGAAACGCCAGAGGGAACTTGTGTTTGATTGACAGAATGCTCTCCTAGAGAAAGACGTTGGGCCGACCGCGGTGGTCCTGTCGTGCCTGCCTGACGCGCGTCATAATTATCTACAGCATTTCATCATCAAAGACAACGCGCCCCGACGCGATCGTGGGAACTCTGGTGACTGGCACGTACGCGTTGGTGTTAACAACGGCAAAGTTTCGGGAAGCGATCTCATTCGCAATGACTGGCACGAAAACATTAGCAAACGGCTGGGCCTGGCCTTGTGTTACTGAAGATTCCATTCAAATAATTCAAAACTGTCCCTTTTGAACTTCGTTAAGTGATTACACAGTTCAGAATTAGGAGTCATTCTATGGTAAAGTCTCTTCGCTCATAACCTCAATCAGTAAACATGACTGAAGACGCAGCCCAACTGTCTTCAAGATGAATATAGACATGGATAAAGCTTGGCGCATTTAACCTGCCATGACCCTTTTAAGACTAAAATTCACCTGTTTAATGGGCCGGATGAGTGGGGCCAAGATGGATAATTGGTCCATTCTTCAGGGTCAAGTGTCACCCATTAGTCAGTCGTTGTTTGTTTGTTTGTTTATTTGTTTATTATTCCTTGTTGTGGCTCGGGAACAATGGGACGCCTCATGGAACATAAACAACAAGTGCTGATGTGCGGGAATGCGAGATCTGTAATAAAAGTTTCAAGCCGTTCATTTCATTAACAGTTCAAACCTTGGTTCAAATGGCGAATCTTTAGTTACTTAGCTCTTGAAGCAAGGGGGACTTGAGGTATTAAGAATTTACCTTATAAGAAAGAAGGAATTGTCAGAGTCGCACAAGAAATCCTGACTTGTTGCTCTAGGTGTCGTCTTTTGATACCAGGTATAAAAGTAAGCAAAAAAGCACACTCCTTAATTGAATCCGGGGTAATGAAGAACTTGAAGTGGGTAGCAAAAGATTGGCTCCTTCTTCTTAACGGTGGTTTGTGTTAAAGCGTCGTTCTCAGGACCATCTTCATCTTAGATGACAAATCTAACCTGGGAACGTAATTCTAAGGGACATATTTCTAAGCCACAAAGAATGGACCCTTCCAGCCGAACGCCATATCAAACAAATAGAATCCTCTATTCTATTTCGAATACTCGGTCAAAAACAGTCCTAGTGGCACAGGAATGGCCAAAGAAAAATGCTATGCCTTTTTTATTGAAGACTACACCGGCTGAGTATAGTTGTTTTGGGAAGGGTAGGCGCTACATAGCATTAATTTGTTCCTGGGCAGGATGTACATGTAAAGCAGTATGC
>NC_049983.1:29091072-29092733 GCF_000003815.2 Branchiostoma floridae
GGCTACGCGTACAGAGCGCCATTTCTGTCGTTCTTGTAGCTTGTTGTGTCAAAACAGCCTGGGAGAATCTGCAGCCTTTGTTTTTCTGTTATGTGCTTATCTGAGTTTAAACACCTTTTGTTTGTATTAGTCAACAACTTGATTCCTCACCTTGCTATTTCTTGACTTTTGCACCATTTCCATACTTGCACTGTTGCTTGTATTTTTGCTTTCTTACATTGTGATCCAAAAGTCTTCCAATGTATTCTTTGTGAGCTGTAATTTGTACTGCTTGAAGTACGACATTAGTAAGTTGTAAATGAAGTAAGGTGTGGTGTATTAGATGTTATGTAGAAATAGTTGTGATAGTTTGATTTTTACCTTTGTATCACTGAATCTTTGTGAAACACTCAAACCAGCTTCCACAGTTTTGGAAGCTGTTTTTATGTGATGGAAGACTGTTGTTAATTCATTGTGAATTCTTTTACTATCACTCTCTGAAAAGAAAAAAAAAGAAAGAAGAGCCTGGACAAAGATGAGAAGAAGGGTTCTAAGTTCTGACCAAGGGGGGCTGTCTGAAGACAGCTGGCATTTCCACGTGCCTCATTACCTGAGCCCTCTTCATCTTGTCCAGCTAATAATGATTACCTAAAGTCTAAAAGCAATCTCAAGTACATGTATAATCAATTGAACTTTATTGCAACATTCTTTACATTGGTTTCAAAAGAAAGTATTCTTTGTAAATCTTACTTGTTAGATCACGAACAAAAATATTGGTCTCAGTTTTCATTAATCAGAGTGTTTTCATAATTCTACTGGTCTATACATATGTTATTTACACATTTTAATCATCATCTGCTTGTATTCGTGTCTATTTCTTAATTTTTCCTAACACTGTGCATGTTAAAAGTAAAATGACATGTGCAGGGAACCTTCCTGGTTGACTTTTTGAACAAAATTTCACCTTTTCAGGCAGGTGCATTGATATACTAAAAAATCCTTCCCTGATCACTTCGATCACGATCCCAGGGTGAGCGATAGGGACTTGGGGGGCGCATTCGCCGTTCCCAGGCAAAGGGACGGCCAAGTCCCTAGGACCGACCAATGGTTGAGCCCCGTTGAGCAAGTTGAGCACTCAACGGACCAATGGTTGAGCCACGTTGAGTAGGCCCAGTTGCTCAACAGGCCAATCAGGCAGCGCGACCCCTATGTGTCATAGGTCAAGCCAGGGTTCGAATCCAAGATGGCGGCCTCGGCACTCGGCGATTGAAGCGAGGCACATTTTCGGCCGTCATTTCGCACAGGTAAGGGCTATCATTTTGATTCTTGTCTCATTTTGTAGGTAATGTGGTGGGGCACAACGCTATCTAGTTTGATTTTTTGCCACGACGGAAGATACGAGAAAAATTGACATGTTCTTTCGGCCCAAATCCCATTGTTTAAGTATGGGGATATCATCGTATGTGTCGGTGAATTTGAGCATAACTAACACTGCTGTCATTTGGCTCAGGTAAGTCCAATATTCTCCAATCTTGGCTCATTTTAAAGGTCATTCGGTTGTGCATCTAGCAGAGTAGCTGTCATTTTTACAGTGTTCATGGTTTTTTTGAAAACCGGCATGGTCTTTGGTCATAATTCCCATTGTTAACAGATGCTGGCTGGGTATATCTATGTGTTTGGAT
>NC_049983.1:29092833-29094391 GCF_000003815.2 Branchiostoma floridae
TATACTGTCTGTTACCTTTCTGGAAATATTGTTCATCATCCTGGTGTGTGTGTGGGTGGGGGGTATACCAATACTAGTATACTTTTGTATGAAATAAGGTGAAAGGGGCTATCACTTAAAATGCTGTATTCCTGTTTTTACAGGTCCCTGTTTCCTTTGCTTGCTTAAGCATGGATAAGGGCCAGGAAAAGTGCACCATTTGTGGCAGGAGTTTCTCTTACAAGTCGAACTTGACACGTCACATGAAGACCCATTTCACGAAGGAAAACAAGTGTGATGTTTGCGGGAGAACCTTCACCCAGCAGTACCAGTTGAAGGCCCACCTCAAACAACACCAGTACCCAAAGATCCCGCAGTACAGACCTGGACAGGCAAGGTTGTCATATTCAGATGAAGCTAAGAAAGTCGCAGAGCAAGTGGCCAGTTCAGCCGGTGTATCGATTGACCCCACATGGCTGAATCCTGAAAAGGCAGAGGCAGAGGCAAGGAAGTCTGGAGGGGAGGTTTGGAGAGCACAGATAGTCTGCACATTCGGAATGTATGCCGGGCAGTCCTTCAAGTGGTTACTCGAAAACGATGTAGGATGGGTGGTGTGGTTGCTCAGCCAGTACATCTTGAAGGGGGAGCAGAACGACTTGCTGAAGTGGCAAAAGACACAACTGCTGGAATTCGTGAAGGAGTTCCCATCGGTGACATATGAACTTGACAAGAAGTTGGAGGTAAGATAATTGAGTCAATGCTTTGTCTTAAGGCCCTTTACCTATCAATCTGTTTTTTGTTGATATAAGAATTAGTACTTCGGATCTCCATTAGTACTAAAGGCATCATGAATGTCTTGCAGAAGGAGAAACAAAAGGAAGAAAGAAAGACGCTGATGGCTGCGCCGGAGCAGGATTCTAACTACGCCACTGATGCTGAACTGTTGGCTTGTGCAGGTAATACTATATAATGTATGATTCATGCAAGGTGTTCTTCTACATGTTGTATTATTTGCATACATCATGGTGCAGTGACATGTATATGCTAAATGGAAGGTGGCGTCATAAAGCACTAAATGCAATGTTTGTCTCTCTTCAGAAAATGTCCTTGATGAGTCGGTGGTGGCAGTCTCCACCCAGCTTACCACCTGGGGAGAGCTCAAACCAGGGGAAGATGGACCTAGCACATCTCAAGCAAGACCCTCATCTCCAACAGAGGCCATTGACTCCAGGGGTGTAGTGCTGGAGGGATGGCAGACATACTGGGACGAAGCACCTGCATCTGCTCAAGCCCTTGGTATGGCGGCACCGAACATCAAGTGGCTTAAACATGACGAGACTTACGGTCTCTTTGAACCCTCATCCACGTACACGAATACCAAAGGAGAGACGGTGGAGAGAAAGCTGTTAAAGAAGAAGATGGAGTTCCACCCACCTCCTCTACCTACATCTATGAAGGGAGCAGTGCCCAACATGCTGTCCTTTTTCGCTACTCGTGCCTTCTTCTGGAGACCGGTCGGTGTTATGAAAGCCAAGATCCGCTGCCCCAACTCCAACTGCCAAGCACCACCTGGGGAGTC
>NC_049983.1:29094491-29108306 GCF_000003815.2 Branchiostoma floridae
GAAATCTGAGCCTCCTTCCTTTGTTGTTTGAGTATCTATTAAATGTCTGACTGAACATCTGTTGTGTTTATCTCATTTTTGACTAGACAGGGAGTAAGAATCTCTCTAGAACCTTAAAAAGTTACATTTCTTAGAACACAATCAAAATACCTTTAAGCTAGTTTATCATCCAAGTGTTAGACAATTTGCACACTTTTGCAAATGGAATGGAAATCACATAGAAAATAAAAGAATGAATAAATAAACTGACCAGTTTGCTGTTAAACAATCAAGAAATCATAATGATACCAACTCCAATAACTTAAGGCCAGACCGATAATTGTGTGGTCACAAAACCATTCTAATATCATTGCAAATATATTTGTATTCTTTAATATTAGCATAAAAGAAAAACAGAAAATCATAAAATATCAAATTATTAAAGAATTGAGCACAGTTCTTGTAATGATGGACCATAAAACACTCTTATTAGAAGAGTAGGGGTGACCAGATGTGCTTAGCAAAAATGCACTATAGTGCAGCCATACCGCCCTACTACTACGTAGTTTTACTACTAGGACGGTATGGTTGCACTATAGTATAGAAAAGCATCCTGCTTCATCTGAATGGAGGATATCAAAAGAAAAAGAAAAGACAGTAACTGTTTTTTTCCCCTTCTTGCATCTATTTTGGGTCCCCAGAGGACGTCATCCAGAATATTGAGTTTATTTGTACTGATGGAAATAACTAAATGGCTTAGGTTCAAGGGCAATTTGATTGCAAATGTGATAATAGTGCTAGGTAAAACACAAGTCTGTCTCTGTAGGCAGCGGTGATCTTGTTAATTTCTAATTTGACATGCAAACAAAAAACAGGCCAAACATTAGGCACAATAAAGATATGGCTAAAACAATATTTCTTAGAACCTCAGTGCCTAGGCCACACCAATTTTTTTGTTGCTTCTCGGCTTTTTTTAGAAATCGATAGGTCCGAAAATTGTTTTTTTTTTTTCAAAAGATCTGGGGTGAAGATATTATAATGGCTTAAATAACACAAACGAAGGCAAAAAAACAACAGCCTGAGGAGTTTGATGGCACATTTTATACAATGAACCCTTCCTTTGATTTGTTACTTATTAATAAGTTCTTAGTAAAAGGCATAATGATTGTTTTCAGACCGAAATTATGTGCATGTAGTTCTGATTGGTAATATTTACAGGTTTGTGATACCAAAACCTGTATTAATTTTTTGGGGGGACTTAATTTTCTTTTTTTGAAAATGGAAAAAAAGGACAGAATCCGAGAAGCAACAAATAAAATTGTCATGGCCTTATTTTGTTATTGATCAAAAGAAAACTGTATATAATGTAATCTACTGACAAAAGATTTTCTTTGCCTTGTTTACATCATAAACAGGCTAGTTTACACACTCAGATGAAAATTAATTCTGATGTAATATTCCCTATAGAGTAAACCACTATCGTAGTTATAATCATATGGAAAGCTGTTTTAATAAATGATTGTAATAGGCCATTATAATCCTCCCCTCCTGGTCCCATAAGTTGTTTGGTTCATCTTACATCAGTTTTTGCTGTTATTGTGAGAATCATATCATATCACATCCTAACACGAATTACATGTACTCACAATGATTCAATTTTTGTTAGGAAGAGAATGAAGTTTTCTCAGTGGTTTAAGTTCACAGATGAATCAAAGTTTATATGGGCAGAACAAGCATTTTCACTGTGACTTTGAGTTCACATTGAAGAACTCACAACAAAAACCACGAACATTAAACTACAGCAAAAATTTCAGCATTCACATGAACAAGTGACAAATGATCATACTAATCAGTGTCTTTGGGGGCATTTTGGGTTAATCTGAATACAATTGCAAAATAGTACGTAAACTTGAAGTTAAACATCTGCATTGTGGTTAAATGGTTAACATTTAGTTTTTGCAAACAACAAAGAGATATTTACCTTCCAATCTTGCAGCAATCTTTCTGCTACCTTCCTTGATGTACTTCCCACAGCAGGTAGTTGCAGGTCGCTGAATGTGTGTCTGGAGGCACACTTAAAAACATCAAAGGAAAATGGAACAAGAATAAAATAAGTTGCATTTTGAGACTATAATTAAATGAAATATACATTACATAGTTTTAGCAGCTATTTAAGCTATTTACATTTTTACCATGATTGAGGAAAGCTACCTCATACCTAGTTCCTAAATTATTCAACTCAGTAAGTGCTAAAAGGTACTTTTGGGAGATCAGGTTATTTAACCATTATCAAATGTTTAATACTACTATTCATATTTGGAAAGAATTAGGCTTCATACTAAGCCAGATTCAAGAGGCTAGTATAATGATTTAAAAATGTGTGTAGGGTTATGCAGGAGGTGCTAGCACACTTTAGTACACAGCATATTCTTGTCAGAAAGAAGCAAAACTGTATCATAAAAATTTCGAAGTTAGCTATAGCTACAGAATTCATATTTCTAAAGGGAGGCAAAATGTTTGTGATCAACTTTTGCTGACATTCAACTTTGTTCTATTATTTGCACCAATTTGTTTCTGTGCAGCACCAAAATTTTTTTGATAGACGATCAATCATTCCTGATAATGAATTTTGAGCCCTAAGTCCCAAAAGCATTTTCCTGGAACAGCCTTCCGAAACAGAAGAGAAATTATCTACGGTTGATCGCACATGATCGCTCCCTGCTGAATTTCCTAGAAAAAAGTGTTTTAACAAGCCTCAGTGTCACATCTCATGTATGTCATCTCAAAATACTTTGTATTCTCGTTACAATTCTGAGAAGGATAACCTGTTAACGTTCAGCTATTTGATAATGAATGAATGAATGAATGACCTTTATTGTACATTTGTGCTCAAACAAGCTAAGTACAGGTCGTATCGCTAGTGATAAGGTACAATTTTGACAAAAAAAAAAAGGTATCTTATTATCTCTACATATGCTAATACATTCAAGTATGTACAAGTTCAACTTCTTCTCGCTTCTTAAAACAGTTATAAACATAAGGACAAATGGAATCAATGATATATTGTTTATCTAATTGCATGAGAAATATGAATTTGGGCTAGTCTGTCAAGTTCTGTGTATGTTGTTGTATATAATTGTACATCATGTATTTATATTTACGCTACATACATGTACATGTATATCGATGGGGGTTTAGACACCTATGATCTAGGTGATAGTTAAGATATGACAAATAATATTTTCTCAAGCACAAACATTTCTAGTTGCCCGAGTAACTGAATAATTTTGTGCAAGTTAAATATGTTATGTATGTTTTAGAGGATTGCACTGAAAAGCAGTGGCAATGCGCCACCGGATGTCAGTATGGCCAAACCTCTTCACAAAATTTTAAGGCATATCTAGTACATGTACCTTGTTGTGGCAAAGGTAGCCATCGGGAAAACCGGGAAATTGGTCAGGGGAGTCAGTACACGCTTGGGCAAATTACAGCCAGCGTTGTCAGTCTGATCAAGTCCTTGGTCTGATAGAGACTACGGATCGCTACGTTGTTGTGGTGAAGGGTGGTCTGATTCTTCTACTTTCTTTAAAAAAAGGGGGGGGGGGATAGAAACCACTCGGAATGCGTTCCCTTCCTCCAAGCCCTCCGTAAGAGGGGAAGGAACGGTCATCAATGGCCGGGAGCCCGGAGCCCCAGGGACTCCACTCCCGACCCGCTTCGCGCTCAGAAGGGAACGCTACCGCTCGTCATCGTGGCTTCTGCGTGCGTTCACGTTTCCGTGAGAATGCACGGGTCACATACTATAGAAATGATCCCTAAAAGTATGATCTTAAATTGCCTAGCGTTGTTACATAACGTAAGTAGTAAAAGTGTCACACTTTCTTTACGGTCTTGTCACCACAAAATATCCAAACATTACTCTAAAATGAAAAGAAATAACAAGACAATATTATAACCAAGATAAAGAAGAATATTTACTTGAATTATTCACAAAAAGTGATTTTGTTTCTTGCGTAAATATCTGCGGAAATTTAACGATAGGTCGGTTATAGACTCCTATATCTAAGTATGTATGTTGCATCATGGGAGAGCGGGAAATTTAAGTTGCATCTTGGGAGGGCGGGAGATTTAAGATGCATCATGGGAGAGCGGGAAATTTAAGTTGTCAACAAAAAAAAATGTTCCCGCTTTGAGGGCATTTCTCCACATAGGGTTTGTCAGTGTGTGTGTCACTGTGTGTGTGTTTGTCATGGTGTGTGTGTTTGTCATTGTGTGTGTGTGACAGGTGTGTTTATGTCTGTGTTTGTCACGGTTTATGTTTGTGTGTTTGTCCGGGTGTGTGTGTTTATGTGTCTTTGTGATAGTGTGCGTGTTTGTCATGGTGTGAGAGCATTTGTCATGGTGTGTTTGTGTGTGTGTGTGCTAAAAAAATGCTGCTAAACTCATAAAATTTTGATTGACCAGGGGTGCTATTGGGTGACCTCTGGCCATTTTTTTTTAGATCAGGCGACAATCAATATGTGGGTGGCTGTCATCCATAAATCAGGTTATGATGATAACTGGCTTATATTATTTTCACTTGGTTTAATATTGTTTTGGTCATGTTGTATAATCTTCACATCCATTTAATTGTATTATGATTTGTAAATTTTGACGGGGGGAAAGGTTTTATAAGCCACACGGCTTTTTCTCCCCCCTTGCACGTTCTGTTTGTTTTCTTTGCTGTATGTTATTCATTTTTTAAAGTGCAAAATAAAATCAAGGAGCTTTAAAATCAATCAATCAATCAAAAACGCAATTTGTTTGCACAGTTTTGATATCTTTGATATAATAATCCCTCACTTAATAGTTAGGGCTTAGAGATGCTATCCAACCAACAAAATGGTACTAAATTGAAAGTGACATGATATAAATGGAAATGTAAGCCAATGTGCTGGGTTGTAGCACGGTTGTATTCATAGTTCATGTTGGGACAGTCCAATAGAGTGGGGTCAAAGACCTCAGCTTACAAATCGAAGTAGGGACAGATCATTAATCATTAGGTGAGGTACTGGGGAGCCTTATATGTAGTTCTGTTACACAGAAAAGAATTGGACTACCACATAAATATCTTAGATAACATGATATCTTAGGTTGTATTCATTCATTGCTGATGTGTATTTGATGTATTCGATGTAACATTATAAATGCTATGTGTTAATAAATGTATGTGTGGGTCACAACAGCAGCATGTATTGTATTCTACAATCAAGTCTGCAATCTAAAGCCAAAGTCAAAGAAGGAAATACATAAAATATATGTTGCAATAAGTTTTCCTCTGGTCATGACAAGGATTGTCTTTATAGTGCACAATCATACAACTATTGTAGCAGCACATCTAATGAGTAATTATCAACATCAAACTCTGGCTTAATTCTTTTTGTTGTTGTCCAGAACAGTACAGATGTACCATGAATACATCTTTGAGGGGCCTTAATTTTTAAGAAGGAGAGGAAAGGAAGCTTTCAATGTGTTTAAGTTTGCAATTGGAACAATTTGGTAGTAGCGCAGTAATACTGTACATTGAAAATGCATGTTTGTGGTATCATGTGTTTGCAGCAGTGAGTGTTCTCAGCTTGCAGTGGGAGGTCACAGCAAAAATAGAACAACTGTGAACATTTCATTCAAGACTTACAGAATATACAGGCGCAATGGAACTGAAAAATTCCTTGCTCCTTGCATAATTCAACAAACTGCAGCTTAATTCAACATTCCATTTCAGGAACTCATACTGGTGCCACTTAAGTAAGTCCAGTAGTCAGGAGTAGGACCCTTAACTTAGGCTGTCTCCAAGACCCATCCTTCCATCTTGGCATGGAAATTTGCTTGTTGGGATGGAAAAAGAATTCACTTCATCCATCCCCAAAATCAGTGAACTTCATGACATGAAACTGATGAAAATACAGTCAAACCTGTCCAAGACGACCACCTGGGGGACCGGGAAAAAGCGGTCGATTTGGACAGGTGGTCGCTGAGAAGAGTATCGACTCAAAACATGCCCGATGCAAACTATAAATGGTTGCCGTTGTGTTTAATGGCAAATAGCAAGCACATTGCACGCACGCAAAGAAGCGAGGTCTTTAATGTCAAATACAACACGCACACTGTAAACTGTAAATTCAACCCCAAAATCCGACGCAAACTGGCCGATTTTGGCACAAAATCGCGCTAATTATCATGAAAAATCGATGAAAACCTCAATCTTGAAAATGATGCGGTCGTTATAGGTCCCAATTTGGGCCGGTCGCGGTCGCGTTGGCCAGGTGGTCGTTGAGAAAAGGTCGCTTAATGCTTACGTCAATGGGAAAATAAATCGGGACCGAGAAAAAGCGGTCGAAATGGCCAGGTGGTCGCTGAGAAGAGGTGGTCGCTCGGGCAGGTTTGACTGTATGTCTTCCTGAGCTTAAAATGTCAGATTTACAGCAATCTGTAGCAATGAAAACCAACAACATGGGCTCCCGAACAATGAGTGGGATGGAAAAACATTTTAAAGCCCTGCCCTTTAATAACCCTATGGTCGAGAAGCTGGGTCGCTAACCACTACGTCACACATTTGTGGTAGATTTAGAGTTGGATCAATAGTGACAAAATGTAACTAGGTCTCCGCATCTGTTATCACGGAAAACCCCCGAGATAAAAACATAAAATCAATAACAGTTATACTTATAGCAGCTTACGCTTTAGGGACAATCCAGTAGATATACTGAGCGGAGGGATGGGGTTCTTAATTAACAGTTATAGCAGCTTAGGCTTTAGGGACAATCCAGTAGATATACTGAGGGGAGGGATGGGGTTCTTATCTACCAGTTATAGCAGTTTAGGCTTTAGGGACAATCCAGTAAATATACTGAGGGGAGAGATGGTGTTGTTAAATTAACAGTTTACACCTTTTGAGGGCTGTCTCCAGGACCCGTCCCTCTGTCCCATGATGAAAATTTGCTTGCCAGGGACAGAGAAAAATTTCACACCTTCTGCCCCAAAAAATCTAAGCTACATTTTTGATATGAAATTGATGAAACTGTATTTTTGTACGCTTAAAATGACTGATTTGACAACAAAAAATAACCACATGGACTCCCAAGCAATAAGAGGGATGGAAAAAATTCAAAACTGTAGCTCTGAGCAACATATTTTAAATCTATACAAGTTCATGATGACTAGCTTTTGCATTTGCACTATTTTAAATTTTTGGCTAAAAGTAAAAGTGTATATCTGCAATGTTGATAAATTGAAAAGAATGCAAGACAACATACAATATGTCCGAGGTGTGTTCAGTTTGCAGTGGCAGATCATCTTGAACATTAAACATGTTTTACACAAAATCATTACTTCAGAAGAAGTGATAAGCAAATGAATTAGTACCTACTCCCAGTATCTGGCACAACCCCATCTGTAACCCATGTCATTTTAACGGTAAGGGAATTTTTCTGCCATCAACCATTATCTATCATTAATGATTTTTCCCAGCAGTTAGGATGTTTTTGTAGCACCTTGACACAAATCCATGAAATTACAGTCATAAAGAAGAACTGCGGCTATCTTATCTGGTCCTAAACATTGAATCAATACTAGAGGGTCTGCATGCCGCTTTTCCGTAAGGCGTCTACTAGGCAGTCCTTTTTGATTTTCTGTATAATTCGTAGGGAAATTAAACCCTGTGGTGCGTTGGATACACCCGACCCCTCGATCTCGGAAGTTAAGCAACGCGTAGTCCAGTTAGTTCTGGGATAGGAGTCCCCCAACCAAGGACAACCAGATGCTGTAGCCTCACGAAGCTTTCCACGAAATCGTATTCTGGGAGGGACTTAAAACGGGGGGCCAGTGCTCAAGGAGGTGCCTCAACCACAATCAGCCTCATTAATCAGCCTCATTACTCAACTCAATGAGTACCTACTGGCTGCAAATACACCCGATATTATTATTATTCAAATGATTTCTGGCAAGATGACCAAATTTTGCATAACTGCCTTCCTTGATTTTGGTGTAATACATAGGGGGTTCTTCTGAATTCAGCATAAAACGTTGTCAGGATCCCCCCATACAGATCTTTCTACCGAAGAAGAAAACAATCATCCAAGGAAGGCTCTAGCCAGCTCGAAATTTTTTTCCGTCAGCCAATTCCCATTGTCGCGAAAACCGCAAAAATTAAGTTAGAAAGACGGAACTGAGACCTTGAAAAACGTGTTTTTAATGAGATTATCGTATGCAAAAGGGCGCCGACACACTAAGTCTACAATCATAACAATAGCATGACAAACAGTGTGTGGCTTTCCGACTGTGGACAGAGTCCCCAAGCAAAGGTTGACGGATTGGTTTTTAAAAAAATTCCGTCACACGCAGCAAATTTCCGTCCATTGACGGAAAAACGGACGCTGGCTAGAGCCCTGATCCAAGGTCAACAAGGATAGATTTATGACTGTTCTTATTTCATGCTGAAAATTTCTAAGCTTCATTAAGCTTCATCAAGCTAATGCCAATTATTATTCATTAATATGTAATCAAGGTCAAATTGACACAAATACATTTGTATCCTAATGAATATTCAGAACGCTTTTAAATCTCATTAATGTTTTCGTCTTCATTTATTAATGAAAACTTAATGCAATATAAATATGATAACAACCGAGCACTTCTTGTATCATAGTTATGCAATAGAGAGATTATATAAAGTAACATTTTGGTCATCCTTTTTGGACTCAGTTCTGAAATTCGATTATTAAACTTCAAAATTTTTTATGGGCTGGTTTCAATTACTTTGCTCACCACTACCTGGTGGCTATCAAATGATAAATAATCTGATTTCTAATAGATCTCATAAACACATTAACATGATTACACCAGCAAAACTACATTGTACTGTTCGACAAGAACCACCAAGATAAATTCTTATCAAATTTCCTTCCCCTCCCAAAAGTAGAATGGTATCTCCCGCTTTTTAAGAAAGGAATGCACCACTGGGCCAGCAGGTCAGGGCTGAACCTCCATATAAGGTGTTTCTTGCCATAAAAGGGATGTCTTACCATATTAAGGATAGCCAGCTTTATGGACACTTGGAGCCTAAAAGTAGTCAACATCACAGTATGATCGGGTCACTTAGGGGCCAGAATCTCCCCTCCCCTGTAGAAAAAATGGACGATCCCTGGAAAAAGGGACATGAACCAGTAATTTCAAATATTTTGGTATAAGCATAAATCTCTAAACGTTATAAACATTTAGCAATACATGTATCAATACATAATGGCACCTGCTCTCTTCAAAAGTGTCATTAAATCTTCTGAAACCACTTTTCTTGTGCAAAATGTGTCATTTACTTGTTTCTCCAAAACTTGAAGATTAGTAAAAATGAATTACAAACTGAGATATAATGTCAGTGTACACATTTGAATGTTAAATTAAAAAAAAAGAATCATCAATATATTTCTATACATCATCCAGACTATAATGACTCAGAAATAATGATTTGCTCTTTTGATGACCTTTCCAGTGCTACATTTGCTGGGTTCTTTTTGAAACACCAGATGACGATTATGACAAACACATTACAACATTTATGGCACAATGCACATTTGAAGGTCCCAGATTAAAAAGAAATTGCCTAAATTGGAAGCCAGACAGTCACTGTGGGTCACATGTGGTTGTAAACATGAGGTGAACGTGCTCAAGGGCAAATATGGAACAATGACCTTGTAAGGGGTCAGGCTTCCCCCAACCCAAATATGGAGACAGCTCAGAGACAAAGTGTGGTGTCACTGGCAAGAAGAATCTATTTTAGAAAAGGGGGTGTTTTTAAATATTTTGACTCAAACTCTGTAGTTCATAGAAAAATAAAGTTGGGATGTTTATTCACTTTCATACAGCTAATATAACAATTTGTTGCAAGCTAAAACGTTATAGCCATTTTAATTTGGAAATGCACTTAAGGACACTGTAAATTGTCATATTAATCTTTTAATGAATGAAGGTATGAATGATATTCATTAAAGTGTGCGTTTTACCAATGCCCAGCCCGCACCAAGACACACACCAAGAAATAGTAATCTTTCTGAGATATTGTCATAAAAAATCATATGTACACCCAATCAAACGATTAGACAAGAACCAATGATACCAATTATCATATAGAAAGCTGCAGTTGCACTTTGAAATAACTGTTGGCATTGTGTACTAACACTTTGGTTTGGTGTGTTTTTGCACAGACATCTCAGTTCATGTTATCAGTGTGGTTTGCCCATAACAGATCACTTCACAAACATGTGTGAGGAGGCAGCTAGACCCACAGAAGGAATGTGCAGGTCAACACTGCAGCTACTGACACAGTGTTAAAAGGTGTGGGGAGGAGAATGGTGAAGAGGGGGGGCATGGTTGGGCCAAAAATGGTTTCAAAAAACGATGTACTTTGTGACCACATCATATAAGTGTGGCCAAACTGACAATGCCAAATGGGACTGTCCCTTTTGGCGTAATGGTCTAGCTTGTTGGGTTTGTGACCTGGCTGCCTGGGTTCAGCGCTGAATCCCGGGAGCCAGAAGACTGTTTCAACTCCTCTTACATTGGTTCTCATGCCAACCCAGTGAGTAACAGGCTACTAGAACTTCAGTAGAAGATGTACCACACAGGGATATTGAACTCGGAGGAACTTTAAAAAGAAAAAAGGATCACTTCATAAACTTGTGTTATGAGGCAGACCCCAGGAGGAATGTGCAGGTCAACACTGCAGCTACTGACAGTGTGTTAACAGGTGTAGGGTAGAGAATGATGAAGGGGGGGGAGCATATTTGGGGAAAAAATGGTTCAAAACAACGAACCCTCACCATAGCAGTAATGTGCAGTCCCCAGACCAGCCGTCAGCTGCGAAGGAATGACTGATGTGAAGGTCGCAGTACAAGGTCGTCCCACAGACTTATCTGTCAAGGTCACTTCAGTCTGGTATCTTGAAACAGGTGGAGGCAAGGCCTAAGGAAATAAGACACTAGAACTCCAAGTTACTTAGAGTTCTGAGAAGAGGCCCTCACACTTAAAAAGTCCTTCCCATACTAATATGGTCTAAGGAAATAAGACACTAGTACTTAGTAGAAGAGGTCCTGACATGTATATGCACAGTTTCCTACAGTAACTGTTACATTCAAGCAAGGTTTATAGAAAGAAACCAAAGGAATAGTAGAGTTTCCTTTCACACAACCAGTAATCTTACCTGCTGACGTTTTGATGCCTACCAGACATCTGAGCCACATGAGAGATTGTGTTCTTGCCGCAAAAGCATCACTATCACCATCAAGCAGAACTCCAGTTAGACGCTCTGAGGAAGATGTCTGATAGGCAAACCCATAAAAATGGACAGAAAACATAACCTTCTGTGGAAAGGTAGAATTAAAAACACTGAACTTGGAAGTTTTAATGACTTCTGCCAAACAACAAAATACGATCCATTTAACGAGTCGTTGAATTTGATTAGCCTTAATTGGCAGCGTAGAAAGTTTAATAAATATGAAAACAGAAGCATCCCAGGGATAATTAGCTCCACAGATACTAATTACTTTTGTAATTAATATTCTATCAACGAGGACCACATATGCATGGCAGTAATTATTACAGTAATTACTACAGTAATTATGTATCGTGTAATTATCGTGGTGCGAGCGGCGGCTTTCTATTTGAAATGCTGCAGATAAAAATCAGTAATGATTCTTACTGGAATTATTTATAACACTTGTATTAAGTTTATCACTTATAACTCCCAAGGTAGAATACAGTTTTAATGCATGTTCTCGGCAGTGAAAAACAAAGCGTTTTGAAAAGACAAGTGTATTGGGTACTTTTAAAGAGTAGAGGTTTAATTCCTGAGCAAGGAGTCCCTATAATTTCTTTGGTTTGAGGCACCTGGGCCATACACTGTGCCAATGACCTGTTGCCAAGCAAGGCAAGTAATTATACTTGACAGAGCCTTAAAAAACACCAGACCATAGGGTTATGTTTGTATGTTCTACAGTTCCACAGCACAAGGTTGCTGCCTAGTGTCCACAATGTATTGTTTTGTTACAATCTGAATAAGGTCAAAGTCAAAATCAAGATTTTGTGGTTGCAAAAACGCAGTAACACAATGCAAGACAGAACAAATGTTCACAGTGTGCTGAGTTTGAGGTGAGAGCTCACTACAGAAAAGTGTAAAGATACTACTGCAGAATTACAGACTTGACCGCGAGGAAGACCTCCTAAGCATGGGAAAGACCATTTTGTAAAAGATACTGGACTGAGTTAAAGGAAACAGAAGCTATGGCTCGGGACTATGCAATATGAAGGACCTTACAGAAAGGAACAAGGGACCAGTCCCTGGCCTAGACACTTATAGGCTGTATACAACCAAGAAACAAAGAATGAACTTGTCACTGCCCAAGGTCAAAATGGCTGACTTGAACTTGACGGTGTTCCATGGTTGGATAATGGGATTTCCATCATTTATTCATGAAAAGAACAATGGATCCAATTTGCAATTAGAGTTGCAGGCGAGCGTCCTAAAAGGCCTATTAACTTTCTGTCAAAACAGATTTGCAGACACAATGTTTACACAGACACAGATACGTGTGGAGTCCTATAACAGTATGCAGGGCTCAAAATACTTTTTTCTGCATACCTGCACCGGTGCAGGTAACACTCGAAATTACCTGCACCAGACAAAGTTTACCTGCACAACTCAGAATTTAGTAAGTATGGATCATACTAAAATTGTTCAGGAACCATGGCTACTTTTATACTTCATAGTAAATTAAAGGTGATAACAGTCAATGCAGCTAATAACAATACATATACACCTACATCATATGACATTTATGTATAAAACCCAGTATATGGACCAGTGCAGGTTAGGTGCAGGTAGACACCAGAAATACCTGCACAGCTCCAATTTTACCTACACTGACATGCATATGCAGGTGGTATTTCGAGCCCTGCAGTATGCCTGTATCTATCATGCAAAACAAGACCTGACATGTTTTGTCAACATGTAACAATTTATTCATAGGTTATTTCTTGTTTATGATTCAATAATGCTAGATTCTATAAAAGAGGACAGAATGCTGTTTACAATAACACTGTAAAAACAGCAGTATTCTTATCTATTGATAATAGCAAAACAAAAGTATATTGGACACCTGAATAGTTGGTTTGTTGTTTTGTCTATCGCGTTTTTGTTTCCATCATACTGTAATAGCCCATATCTATATATAATCTTGTATGTCACAATTTTCTATTTCAATGGTCCTGGTCCCAAAATATAGACTCTTCAAAATATGATTCTACCGCTATTGTAACTATTCAACAAGCAAGAGTTCCCATTCTTTTGTTATGAAATGTAAAATAAGATACACTAAAAAATTGGTGAAATCTTTTATGTGACAACAACACTTTGTTATTTCATAGATTAGATACACTTTGTTGAGTGTAATTCCATATATATCTATATTGACAACACTTTCCAAGTTTTGTTATAAAGTGTAAAATTAGACGAGTGAATGCTGAAATTAGTGAAATCTGATATGGAACGACAACGACAGAAATCAGATGCTTATGAAAAGCGATAATTTAAACTTAACAGACAACTTGAAGTTTGATGGTGGCACTGATGTTAGCTGTTGGTTGTGCTGATATAAGTTGACTTGAGTTGAGTGCATCGTTGTTACATCTGTTATTTTTGTTAATTACTATTTGCTTGATGAAAAAAATTGAAGTTGAACAGAACAAGATGATGTGGTAAACGTTGCCTGGATGAACTGGTATCGGGTGGTCCACTTCTGTACCCCCCTC
>NC_049983.1:29108406-29169661 GCF_000003815.2 Branchiostoma floridae
GGGGTGGGGGGTTGATGTACAGAGGGGGAGTACTGTGTACAGGGGTGGTACTTTTGTCTGGGCATGTCTGCCTTTGCATGCTGCAATACCTCCAAGACTGACAAGGGATGGTACCAAATCTAACTTCTAAGACATCCTATCACAAAACAAGATTCTCTTTTCTACACTCTCCTCCCAGATTTAGGGTCAAAGTAAGTTTCCTTGTGAACCTTAACTAAAGTTCAAGAAAAGAAAAGACTCACCAGGCGTCCTTGAAGTCCCTGACCCTGAGGGCTCGACCCATGACCTGCTGAGTCTTGTCCATTCTGGCCTCCAGCTGGGGCAGGAGTCGCTCCAACATCGACCTGTCGGCCTTCGCTACCTCTCCGCATAGGGCTGAGAAACACAATACACAGGGTTGGACAAACCCACTAATCCGATAGTCCTAGGCAAGTAAAAGTGCAGATCGGGTAAGCGAATGCAGGCCTCAAAATTAACTTTTTTCCCTACTGTCCCAGCATTGTCCCAAAAATAAATTTCAACTGTCCCGAAGTGAGGATGGACTGTCCCAACCCTATTTTCAGAAATTATGTATTACAACAACTGTAAGTCAGAGTACGCACGCCTGAGGCTTTTAGCTAGGAATTTTTTTTAGGGTGTACATCTGTAATGTGTTGTACTCTCGCCGCGCGACGAGCGCCGAAGGCGCGAGCATTGTAGGGGGGTCCGGGGTATCCTCCACCGGAAAATTTTGAAATTTAAAGCCTCTGAAATGCTATTTCCTGCATTTTGAAGTAGAATATAGCCAAATTTTTGTCTTTGCTGCAACACTACTTTTGTCCTGAGAATGGGAGGTATGTGTTCTTGATTTGAGGTGGGTATGGCTTAAAGAATACATGAGGTAATTTTCAAGTAATATAACACTGATTCCTTACAATATAATGTTTCATGAGTTAATACATACAATCAGGGAGAGTAAATTAACCTTACTGCTAAAGGTGAAACTTGACTGTTACATATATAACAACAGCAAGCTAAAGAAGTCTACAAGAAAATCTGCAAACCAACAGAGGAGAAAGTGTAGCCAGGACTGCCAGGTACATCTTATATTTCTTTTGTGTATCTACTCTGTTAAGAACATAGCTGAAAATGAATGCACTGAAAAGTTACTTGTAGCCTGTAACATCAGCATTTTAACTTTACACAGTACAGAAAAATGTGTACAAACATTTAATTCATTGAAAATATATAGCAGAAAAGATGTGTTCCAAGGGCTTAATTATTAAGCGAAATTTTCTCAACAAACAACATCCATTTATCAATATTTTAAAAATAAAGACTGCAACAAAAGTAATATCACCGCCCCCCTCCCCAGTATGTCATCGTCACATTAGCTGTTGTTTTTCCCACATTCCACCGACAAACAAGCAAAAAAACCTCCAAAACAATCCTATACATGTACGATCGAACATTCTGATGTTGATTCGTTGATTATTTTCCTATTGTCCCAAAAGTGTCCCAAAAAGATTTTTCAGTTGTCCCGGCCTAAATTTTAGTGGCCCCGGGACATCGGGACATAGTTAACTTCGAGCCCTGGAATGTCCTACCCACTTGCCCGATTCAGCCAGTAATTTTTGTTGATGAGTGACATTTTGATATAGTACTCATTACTTTTAAGTCATGGCATCTGAGTCACTGACTACCAGAAATTTTTTTCCGTCAGCCAATTACAATCGTCGTGAAAACCGCGAAAATTAATTAGAAGGACTGAACTGAGACCTTGAAAAACGGGTTTTAATGAGATTATCGTATGCGAAAGGGCACCGACACACATTGTCAACAATCATAACAATAGCAAAACAAACAGTGTGTGTCTTTTACGGCCCCGGATGGCGTCCCCAAGCCGCCTGTAGCTTCCACCAAGGATTTTTGTCCATCAAGGTTGACGGATTGGCTTTAAAATTTTTCCGTCAGACGCAGCAAATTTCCGTCAATTGACGGAAAAACGGACGCTGGCTAGCGCACTGCTGACTACACAGAACAATAGAGCTAGTAATAAAAGAATTCCATTCTGGACCACAGACGTATTCAGGAAAGGCAAATTTTCAGGTCCGAACATACAATCTTGATACAAAAAGGAAACCACTTATTTCGCCAAATTTCTTTTGTGAATTTTTCTACAAATTTTTCTTATATCTTCCGTCCACGCCACCGCCCCCCCCCACAGCTTGCCTGACCCAACAGATCACATGACCTACCGGCTGCCCTCTGCAGCCCCCCAGCCTGCCTGACCCGCTGCAGCTCCTCCATCAGCTGGTCATGTGACTTCAGCAGGGTTGCCATGGCAGCAATGTCCACCTTCATTTGGATAACCTGTGGACAAAAAGCACATTAGAAGTCATGGAGTTATGTACATACTAACAATCCACATTGTTCTGGTGTGCTCTGGCCATATTCTTAAATTTCTTTGGGACAATCGACATTAGATTCTAATAATATGCCTGTGGGTATCTTGAAATTAGAGTACAGGATGTGGACAATCCGAGCGATCTCTGTTTTTGTTTACAGCCAGGACTGGTACTGGCAAAAGGACATTAGCAGATCACAGTAACTGATAATCAAATTGACAGATCAGATTACTAATATTTTGGCATTGCCTAGCACATGCTTTTTTCCTAAAACTGCATCACCGTGATTTCATCATAATCACTTGTACACAAGTTGATGCCAAAATTACTCATAGGCGACTGGTGAACCTCTTCAATTAGGTTGATGCCGTCTCTCCCATCACTCAGCGCATGAGTGGTAAGGCTGCCTGTGGAAAGGCCTTGGTTCTGGAAAAAGTAAGTGCTTACCTGCGGTAGTAAACACTCTGCTGCCTTGAACGGTTTACAGTGGACATCTTCTGCCACCCTCCTGAGGCTGGTGCCCTCCGTAGCGCCCGTCTCCTGGTCTACCGCGTACAGCGACAGATCCCGGACCTGCGCCGCGCCTGGTTGGTCCAGGAGGGCTGGCTTCAGGGCGGAGAGTCTCAGAGGTATGAGGGACTCCACCTCCTGTTTCACTGCTCCCTTCAGCTGCTGTGTGTTGGCTTGGACCTGGAAAATGTTGTATCATGTACATTATAGCCATATAAAGGGTCCTATGTTCCTGATGTGCCACTAGGTACTACAAGGGTCTGGCTTCAGGGCAGAGAGTTTCAGAGGTATGAGAGACTCCACTTCCTGTTTCACAGCTCCCTTAAGCTGCTGGGTGTTAGCTTGGACCTGGAAAATTTTACATACATTATAGCCCCCTATCATATTAGTTTTGTGTAGCATTTAAAAAAAAAAGATGCTTCAGTGTAAAAATAAGTCAATTTGGCCCAACATTTTATAAGAAGTGGGACCATTTTTTAAAACCTCTGTGAATTGTGGAAACCATAAAACTTATACAGTGATTTTAGTTTCAAGAAAACAGGATCCTCATAAGCATGGAATGTTCTGAAACAATAGACCTATCCCACGGCCCACCCACCTGTCAAAATATAAAATGCAAAATAAGAACATAAAAATGCAAATATTTGACAGACATTTGTGATGGACAGTCAGAATCGGTCTATTGTAAAGTAACTGTGCATCCGTCAGAAGCACCTATAAAGTATTTTCAGCACCAAGGACAGACATATACATGAAGCACTCTTGACCAATAAACTCATCTACATGACCATAGCTGGAAGGGTGCTGCTATGGCAACCAGAAGAATGTCGCTGGCACGGTCGCCCTTCCTTGACACTTAGGAAATTACTAATGGAGGACATAGGACTTCAGGTTGACGATCTTTGCTCTGACATGCTGGACAGGGATTCGTGGCGACTGTGGTGTCGCCTCTCCAGTGTTCGTAATAACCATCGGCAAACTCTGCAATTTGCAGAAGGATTTTCAAGATTGCAGAGGAAAAATTACAAATCTGCAATTTTGCAGAATGAAAAAAATCAAGTCATTATAAGCTTGAGAAAGATGTTTGGAGGCTTGTGTGTTTGCAGAAAATATTTCTGACTTGCAGAAGAAAATTTTGATTATCCACAATATTGCAGAACACCGAAAAAAGGTATTTTGACCACTGCCTCTAAGGATGAACTGAACATGACCATGTACATATCAAGCAAGTTTGTATGGCTTTATAGTTATACTGTTGGTAAATATGGATACATACCTGTGACTCATGGACACAGAGCTGCTGTTGCATGAACTGCTGCCACTCCCTCTGGAGCGTCACCAGTCGCGGCTTCGAGTCGGAGTTCTGCTTCGTCAGCACCCTGATCAGGTCCTGCTTCCGTTCTACTGTCATCTGGAAGTCCTGGATGGAGGGGTGTTTTCAAATGCCAAAATTAAATCTAAGGTCTAAAATATTGGAACATCAATGTATAGGTGCTGAACCTGACTTAAAACTCAAGTGAATAACTTTTTCATTAATTTTGTCACCATTGTCATGTGTAATTCCTACCACAGAGAAGGTAATCTAGGACTTACAAAAGCTGAAAACATTGTATGCTAGGTAATTTATCTTTCAAATATTTGATTTGAGACCTTTTTGAAAGCAACATGGATTGCCTACAGTGCTAGAAATACCCACTTGCCCACTTGAAAATGCAACCTCATTTTGCTTTGCGCAACTTAATTTTAAACCCAGGTTGCACACTGAGCAACCTGAAATTTTGCAGTTGGAACACTGCTTTTTCCCCACCTACATGCATAAGCTTTTGTATTTATTTTTTGATAACATAAAACATATTACATAGTTACACATAACTGGAAGAAAAGATAATGGATAAGTAACTGATTTGAAGAAAGTAACAATTTGAAAGTGGGGCAACCTGAAATGTTGATGGCGCAACCTGGCTTTTGACTCAGGTTGCCACTTGGACAACCTGGCTGATTAAAGTATTTTTATGGCCAATGAATGATACCTGAGGTCGAAATAAAATCTTTAAAAAAAACTGCAAAACATTCTTTATTCTTGTTTCTGTCATCACTGAAGACTGTAGCATACTTCGTCGAATAGCTCAGGTCCAGACCTGTGACTTAACTTCTGTACCTGCACCTGACGTAAACTTTAGGTACCCATCCCTACCTGAATGCGTCCATGCTTCTCCTCCAGAGCTTTCCTCTCTGTACTTCTTCTGCGTGCGGATGTTTCCAGCTCCCCTGCCGACTCCTGTAGGCACTGCAGCGCAGCCTGAGCCCCCGCTAACTCCAGCTCCACTCCCAGGAGGGATTTCGTCAGCTCTACGACTCCGACCTATGTATGATTATGTTACTGAAGTTAATTTGGTTCTGCAGAACTTTATGTATGACTTACATAGTAGAGTAGATTCATCCTTCAAGCTACCAACATCTTGCACACTGCAGTCGTCCGTCAGCCTGAATAAAAGTTCATAACTTGAACTATGCGGCTCCAGATGTCCTTCTGAGGGACGACTGTAGTGTGCAAGGTGTTGGTAGCTTGAGGGATGAATCTACTCTACTACATAATTTATGTATGACTTATGTTCAGGGTTAGGTTCGCGACATTTAAGACCTTCCAGTTGCGTGCAGCTGAGGAATAGTACATCTACAACCCCAGCCCTACATGGTGTTTGCCCAGGCAAGGTTAATGGACAATATTTTACAGATTACTATTGATTAAATAAGCACAAATTACCCGACGCGTATGCGCACTACGAAAAATAACAGAACATTCTTCACCAAGAATGTGGGCTTTCTACAGAAGAAGAAGGGTTTTCCCCCCAGGGGGCTTTGAAAAATGCTGTCATGGGGCGACATGCTTTCACCCTGATTAAATAAAGAATAAACAAACAAGACCTGTAGCATCTTCCCTGCCAAGATCTTCTCCAGTCTGGCCCTGCCTTCGTCCAAAGCCTGTCGCTCCTGCCAGACGGTGTTCAGACTCTGCTCTGTCCGGATGAACTGGTGGAAGTGGGAGACCTGTGCCTCCTGGAGAAGCTGTTGGACACCTTTCACGGTGCTCGAGCCGCTCGAAACGTCGCGGAACTGACCTTGTGTCACCAAAATGAAAACAATTATAGGAGCATCATCATCAAATAGATTTAAGTAGTGTCTATAATTAGATGTGCAATGGTTATATAGAGAAGTACAGGTATGACAGGTTGTTCGATGTACATAGTAAAACCAGCTGTTGCAATGCCTACAAAGTTCTTACACTGAAGTGCAGTTCTACAGGCTATATCGGTACAGATACAGAAGCTGGTGTGTTACACCAAAGGACAGTTATACAGGCTATACAGATATAGAAGCTGGTGTGTTATGCCGAAGAGCAGTTAAACTGGCTATACAGATACAGTGCTACAGTACTGACCTGGCCCCACATAGTCAAAGCTGAGTCGCTCCACTTCGTTTTTAACGTCCACTCTCGTTGTCACGTCTCTCAGGTGGAACGTCGCGTCTTGGGCGATCGTCCCAAGCGAGTGTAGAACATGGTTTACAGGATGCTTGCGCGTAACGTTCTCTACGATAGTCCACAGTTGCTCTTTCCGCCGCGACAGCTGGGCCTTGTCAGCCCCAAACTGCCCCTGCAGAATGCCTGTCAGAAACCCCTGAAGCTCTTTTGTACATAGACGAACGTCATGCGTGCATGCGGACTCGACAGCTCCCCTCCCGTCCCCGTCTCCCGTTTCTTGGCTGTATGCAGGCTTATCATCAATCGGGCGACTCAAAACCTTCTGAAACTGTGCGATAAGCTGTTGGACCCGAGTGGTGTACTCTTTATACTGTGCACTTTGGGCCTCACACTGTTTGGAGTAGCCATGAAGTAAGGCTCTACCGTGGGTAAGCTCCTTCGTTTGCGTGCAACTCTGGGTCTGAATAAGTTCTGCTTCTGACATTTCTTTCTCCAGCCTGTTTATTTCAGTCTGCAATGTACCGGCGTCTCTCCTTGCTTGCGCTATCTGAGACTGTAGCCTCTCGTAGTGATCTTGTAGGCTTGCTTCCTCGTCTGAATATTTTTCTGTCCCCTTGTACCGCACTTTGTAGGAACCTCCTCTGCTTTCCATCTTGGCATCAAGGAAGAGGTTCCCTCGAACTTTCTTCACCGTTTCTGCCGTCTTGACGAACTTTGTGACGAAACTCCACAGTTCCAGCATCCTCCAACCACTGCACATCTGCTGCAGTTCCGCAGTGGGCGGCATGGCGGCGCTGCTGAGATAGCCCTGTGAGACGAACTGCATTTCGTCTTCTGCCCAGTCGCGAATGCAACGCGCCATTTCCTCCGTTGAACTCATTTTTCCAACCTCTTTCCCACTATTTTCTGCTTCTAGAATCTATTGTCAACCTCCCTACCAAAAGGCAGCTCGAGACGAAGCAAAATTGAAGAGAAAACGAAGGAAAAGCGTAGAACTGTCCGCACGACCACTCGAATTTTCCGCCATTTTGTACCGGAAGTGGCCAGTGCGCATGCGTAATACCTGCCATCCAGAAAGAGGCTTTCTGTAATGGCCGCAACCACTTGTTTGACATTTTTGTGTTGAACTCACGTTCGGGCATGTTTTCTCCCATTTCCTGGGGCTGATCTCGCCGATTTCCAGCCAGGGAGTAAGGGACTGGTCGATATTTAGCGGGGGGGGAGGGCCGGTCGTCTGGGGGGGGAGGGCCTAGGAAAAAAATTTTGAGCCGGGGGGAGGGCCTAGGAAAAATATTTTGAGACGGGGGGAGGGCCTAGGAAAAAAAATTTGCTCGATCTACCAGCAAAATTTGTCCCTCAAATGGCAGGAAATGCCGTTTCAGAGGGTCAAGATTTCAAAATTTCCCCGGGCCTCCACAAGCTTGAGACGCCTCACGCCTCACGCCCGAGTTCGGCACCCGGCATTGTAAAATTGCGCTCCACATGCTGAAATTTCGTTCAGTAATATTTCACTGCCGCGCCTTTGACCCTATCTCTGTTTAACAACGCTACAACGTTGTAAAAATATCTATGTTACAGTATTCATTTACCGTTTGTATAAAGGTGGGCTAAGAAAAAAATATCAGTAAAATTTGTTTACCTTTCTTACGAAGCTGGCGCGGCAATTAGCATGAAATGATGAAGCCGAAGTTCATACAGGACCGGGGACACTATACTCAGTGTTCTACTGCATGCTATAATAAGTTCTCGATAAAGTTACCAAAATGCGACGTAAAAATGTACTTCCGGTTTGCAATGCCACAATTCAGTCACGGTGACAAAATTTGGCGTCTTAGAAGAACTTGCATTTCTTGTCAACATCTCCGTACGCGTACCAACACATGTCGGTATTTTCCTCAGATTTTACCGCAAAAAATGACGGGAAAATGCGTGTTTTCTTTCATGATTTGGAACGCTCTGGAAGATGACTGGTGACAGAGTGCCGTCTGTGAAACGGCCGGTGAGACTTGTGAATTCAGCTTTCCTTGTTTCATGTTCGCTTCCTTGTTAACGTTATAACCTGTACACATCCTCGACTTGAGAACTATCATAATGATCAAACGCAGTACAAGACATGCGTAACTCGATTTGCATGGGAAATGTTGCTAAACGTGTCGTTACCATGACAACAGCCTTGGCGGCAGTCTTTAGATGTACCGATTTGACAGGGCTTGCCACGTTATGCGAAAAATAGAATTAACTTGCAACCAATCACAGCCAGCAGCGGCGCCAAAAATCGCGGCTAAGTTACGTCAATCACTTAGAAGCGGAAAACTTTGCGAATAACCCGGGAAACTGGCGTCTGTTTTCAGTTTGCACCAGGAGGAAAACATTATTTAACTTAAACTGATCGTTGAACGATTCCTTTGTCGATAGTTATAAAACTATGAAAATCACAAGCGTGACTGTTCACAAGGCCACTGATACACACACAGCTTCGAATTCAGGGAAAAGAATTTGAACTAACGTGTCAGATTCGTAATGCATTCCAGTTTCCCGACAATTTTGCCCATTCCGTCATTTTTGACCGACAAAATTGATGTCCAAAAAGCGTGGCATATTTAAAAGATCTCCCAAGTACAAGTCTGCGTTCTCACGCCCGCCGGCAGCTACAGAGGCGACCGGTCAACCCCGCCGTGGGATCGTCGTCACACGTCGGCTCCCCCCTCCCCACTACAGTTTTGGTTAGTCGTATCGTGCTTTGGTTAGTCGTATCGTGACGTTTTTGTTGTCATTTCCCCCCGATTAATAACCGTCAGTTATTGCCACCACAGAACCAAGAAAAAGTACAGAAGGTATTTGAATTGAAAATAGTCTCCGACAAGCTACTCGGACCCCATGAACTTGTAATGCGATAAGTAAAGGGGCGGGGCGCGCGCCGCGAAGCGGCGCAAATCTACTAGAAATCCAGGTACAAAATACTTAGTTTGTGGCGTTGTTTGGATAGAGTGGATTTATGAATATCAGAAGAACACAGTAGCCTCCAAGAATCATATATTTATGGGCTCCGAGCCATTCAATTCCCCTTTTTTTGCTAGGGGTAAGAGATCTGCCTCGCGATGAAAAACAGTAACGTTATCATAAGTATGGCGTGAAGACATTTCCAAACGGGAGCGCAGTGATTTATTGGCGTCTTTAATATTTTTCAAATTTCATAGGAGGGGGGAGGGCCTCGGAAAAATATTTTGACTTGGGGGGAGGGCCTAGGAAAAATTTTCTGACCTGGGGGGAGGGCCTAGGAAAAATTTTTTGACCCGACCCTCTGACGACCGGCCCTCCCCCCCCGCTAAATATCGACCAGTCCCTAAGCCATGGAACCCACCGACTCGTAGCCGCAGGTAAGAGTTCAGGTTTGTGTCCAGAACTTGTGCAAACGGCGTCGCATCTTTGGTCGCCAACGGGGGGTGGTTACCGAAAAGGAAAAACTTGAATCGAGATTTTGACATATCGACGAGAGAGGTAATGCAATTTTAATGAAACGTCGTTTGTTCGACTAGAATTCCTCTTAACCCTGAAATCCTGAGGTTGATGTTGACTTCCGGGGATCCTAAATGCTTGCCTAATTGATTTGTAGACGTTTCGGACAAAAATGTTTGACGTTTCCGTCGTCTGTTGTGTTGACCTGAGCTGGAGGCTTCCAAAATGGCAAACTGTTGCCATGGAAACGGCCCGGCCCCTGCCTTTTCCAGCCCGAAATCACGACGGGTGACTCCCTCGGTCGTGTTTTCAACATTCGTGCTTTCCGTGTGGCTCCTTTGTCAGAGGAAGTTTTATTGCTTTAGTGTTTATATTTAGTCAGACTCTGTAGTAACAAATATCATTTAGTAACGTTACGTGCTGTGAATGCATTGTAAATCCTGCATAAGTTTTGCAGCTAGAAAACAATAGTTTGATCATAAAGAATTCTAAAGAAATGTTGCATAATTCCACTCAAAAAAGAAAACATTAGGAAAGGACAACAAGGAGGTCATGTGAATCCCAGGGGTACTTAAAACAGCTGGGTAAATAAACTCAACAACACAGGTTGTAATTTACATGGAAGGAGTCTTGTGTAAAGTTACCTTATTCAAACTTCAGATTTATATTAACTGTTACATCTTAGATAATAAGCAGAAACATATAAAAGAGACATCTCTAATACACGAGTAAAACGATGGCTATTTTGGCAACAGGTAAATGTTTGCTTAATCTTTATATAGGCCAATTGACCTGAATTCAGTAAGCTCATGTATCTGTGTTTGCCTCTACTAGATTTCACAACAAAAGTTAGAAAAGAAAAATGTCAGTGTTCGCAACGCAGAACCATTTGAAAGTTGAAACTATCCGAGACTAGAGGACATCTTTGACTGCAGCTCGGCTTATTTTTAACAGATAAGGATAGTAAGTCAAATAAGGAAATAGGTATAATTTATAAACAATGTCCATGCATTTCCTTTCCAATCAGCACAACATTGTGGCCTGCTGGGGATTCCAGCCCAGGGCCTCCAGATTCCAAGTTGACAACCCAAATACCTTGCCACCTGTTTGATGTGACATATGCAGCATTACCACTGTGCACATCATTAAATGGGTTACACCCACTAAACTATACACAGACGAAGACATATACGTGTACCAGACCGTATAATGATGTTTTTCTGTGACTCCTAGTTAAAGATGTCCCAAATTGCTGTCTCTGCTATTAGCTCAGTATAGGTAACCACAACATGTCATTTATAATTATGCCACATATTTGCGATTTTGAACCAGTTTCACTCAGTGAAGACTGAAGAACTAATCTTCCATTGGTTGTAAAAGAGAAGACAAGTGCTATGTATAATTTTTACAGTTTCGTTGTTTAATTTCCCCAGATTTTTCTGATAGAAGACAGCTTAATGTCCCGTCCTAAGGACTGCTACCCTTTCCAGGCAGTAGAGGGTGTGTCAGTTAGCAACATAGCTGCGGGATTCAATCTCACAACCCCTTGGTCCAGAGACAGGGTCGCCAACCACTGGACTACGCTTGTAACTGAAAAATTGAATATTTTCAATATTGTAAAGTACAATTGTACAGCCATGGCTTTATAAATGACATGGTGGTGCTAAGTACCATACAAATGATAGAGGTCTTTGTTTATAATACTAATAGAGTTGTCCTTTCTCATTTTTTCTCTTGAGTATTATGAAGGATTTACCAGACAGGTGTAACAGGTTGTTTTGTAGAACTGCAGAGGTGGAAAATTAACCTCATTTTCTCCGTCTTAGCAACAGCCACTTGTCACATCAACTGTGTATCCGGTTTCCTTTGGAAAGCCGCTGGTTGCTAAACTCTTTGAGAAGCTACTTGTGAAGTGCCATAGTTATGTCACACGCGATTCACGGGAGTAGGTCATGGCATTGTTCAGTGCAGGCCAGGCTTTTTAGGGCAGACACTTGCCTTCATGTTTTGTACTCTGGATACTTGTTAATGTTAACTTTATTGATTTTTTGACAAAATCTTTGAGTACGGGCAGGTCAACAGGACTAGTCACTTCCTGGCTGATTTAAGCTAGCCAGTATAACTTACAAGTGTAGTCACTACAATGTACTCATGATCAATATATGAATTGTGTTGTGATATGAATGAATAAACCAACTACTACTAGTAACCAGACTTTTTATTGGGAATTTGTTTTTTCCTCTTACCTACTATGGACCATCAAACTAGAATATTGTGTAATATTCAATTTGTGATTTTTGGATCCATATCATTATCGGCATGAAGTCTTTTGTTCATCCCAGCTTTAAAAAATGCTCCTAAGCCTTTCTACCACATTTTGTGCCTGACATAGCAATTTGTGTCAAAACTAAATGTTGAATAAAGACCTTAAGAAGAAATTGTCAGAATGTCAAAGCCTGCCCGGTAACACCCTCCACAGTAACCGCTGGCTCAATCTTTTTACTTGCCAACCACATTTTTTGCCGGTGCACAGCACTGAAACGGGAGAAGTGGTTGTATGGATGCATGGATGGATGGATGGATGCATGGATCGGTCACTTTAACCAAATAGCCCTTCTATACGTGCTATTGCGTAATCGAGCCAGCGTGGCCGAGCGGTATACAGCACGGTACCTATCTTCCGTAGATCGTAGGTTCGAACCCCACTTGCTAAATTTTTTTCTTTCTTTGTTAGACAAATCTCATGTAGTGTTTTTTAAATAGAACTTAGAAGAAAGACCAATTCAGTAATTCGATGTTTAAAAACTCTTTTTTCGTGTGATTTTGTTTAACATCCAGGCTTTTTCCAAAATACGCACCGGCCAGCTTTTTTCAGAAGCTTTCTTGTTTAAAGACTTATAAACTGTAACATGGATTTAAGAAAAAAATATTAAGCCAGCGGTAACTATGGAGGATGGCACCCAGACTAATTCAACTTGCAGCTTAGGCAAAGCATTCATCCACTCATGATATTTGTTTCTTTCACAACAGGCGATAAGAACAAGACTTGTGGAAACAAATAGAAAACAGACTCATCTCAGCACATCCCTCCAGTCATGATGAGTGGGCGAAGACGCAGGAAGGACGACGAAAAGCCGTTCTACGCGGTTCCGCTCACCGACAAACCCACACCGTCACAGATCATCAACGAAGCACGCCAGTCCGTCCGTACGATACGCACCAACCGTCCGTTCACACCGCGGGAGGGAGAGAGGAGATTGTTCGGTACCGACAGCGGTCGGCCCAAGGAGGCACGGCCACCATCAGCTTTTAGGTAAGGTTCATGTCTCTATACAGGTATCATCAGCTCCAACCAAATGGACCAAGCTGACGGTCTGTAAAAAAAGTCTCACTCCAGGCCTGGTCTGCCTCGATTTTGAGCGTTGAAAATAGCATGGAAGCAACAATTCCCAGTAAAGCTTATTGACAAATGACAATTGCATATTTGTGATTCATAGATGTTTATTTAGGAAAGCACTTATTAAAGAAGCTGTTGACATTCATGTAAACTATAGTCTGTACAGAGTTTTAGGGATGGCATCCTCTGGAGTTCCAAATCTGTGGTAAAAGTGGAAATTTATTTAGCGTATGTCTTAAATATTGGATAGTTAAAGTTAAACCCTTTTTTCCTCTATTTCCAGCCTCGGATCTCGACATTTTGATGGTAGTGACTCCAGACCAACATCCTCAACTAAACTCTCTCCTTTAGACCATGTAAGTATTGAATGTGGTCTGTGGCCATTATTCAGCTTTGATACATTTCATTTTGATAATAAAATACAATTTATATATTTTTAGAACTGAGAATATAATGTCAAAGTTAAGATTTTGATAAGTCTCAATTAATTTCGTTAATTGTCAATTCAGTGCCCAATATAGGGGACTCGGCAAGTATATTGTATATTGTATATACACCTCTGACGACTGTACAGGAACAATTATATATCATTAGCACATTGAATTCTTTATCACAACTTCTTGTCAAAAGATTGTCTAATTGTCCATTCAAAATAGAACAAACAGGACAGACAAACGTAGTTGCTGTGCTAGTAGATTGGGTGGTGACGCTGATACACACATCTACAAATCGTTTACGGTAAAAACAGTATAAGATAAATTTGGTATAATCAATTTATTGACCCACCATGTTGCTGTGTCCTGAATGTGTCAGTGTTGATGAATGTTAGGCTATAATCTAGTGATGGATTACTCCATGTTGTTGGCAGGTGTTCTACCATTTTTCATTCAAAACGATTGTGATTCAAAAGCTTGAAGGGAACAAATTGACCTCTTCTTGTCTTACTCAATCCATCAGTTTGACAGATCAATGTAGTTATTCGCACATTTTTAACATAGTCTATTCTTCTCCCTGCTGTCTAACATTGTAACCAGTATGGTGCAGTACAATACTCAATCTTAGACAAGGTTAAGACCAGTTCTGTTTTTGGTTCATGAACTTTACCAAGGAGACTGATATTACACTGAGCTAAAAGTAAAGTCCAGGTGCCCTTTTCTCACTGCTTTTCTGGAAAGTAAACTAAGGTATGATATTCGGATAGTTGAGTTTTCTTTTACACAACCAGTAAGTATTATATTTTGATGCCTATCAGACGTCCTACTCAGAGCTTTTAACTGGAGTTCTGCATCTTGCCGCTATATGTTGCCGATGTATGTGGCGCTTTTGTGGCAAGAACACTATCCCAGAAATTTTTGTACCCCCCTCGTCATGATTCAAACTAGTAATTGGTGAAGAAGCCTCACTATCATATAGAATGTGTACAGTGTGATGTATGCTGCTTACTTGATGCTTCTGATTTTGTTTGTTTGATCGTTATTTTCCAGAAACCGAAGCCAGTTCCTGACGACGTGCTCCCGTTGGTCCCCAAGCCCCCAGCCATAGACCTGGCCAGGCCGCTGGCGGGCCGCTCTGTGGCTAGGCGCATGGTGAAGGCTGGGAGCCAGGATAACCTGGCCGACAGGGATCTGAGACAGGCTGTGTTAACAGATGGTAGGTGATGTTTACACCCAGAGACACACACATGTGCCCATGCACGCACGCACGCACACATGCGCACACACACACAGCTCTGTGGCTAGGCGCATGGTGAAGGCTGGGAGCCAGGACAACCTGGCCGACAGGGACTTGAGACAAGCGGTCTTAACAGATGGTAGGTTATGTTACTTTGCAAAAGCATCGAGATATGCAAGCGCACACACACACACATATACGCGCACACACATGCTTACACACAGCTCTGTGGCTAGGCGCATGGTGAAGGCTGGGAGCCAGGATAACCTGGCAGACAGGGACCTCAGGCAGGCAGTGTTAACAGATGGTAGGTTATGTTTACACACACAGTGATGCACACACACACACACACATACAGGCCCGTCCGCTAGCAAGCTTCACAAAAGCATTGAAACAGACAAATACACACCCAAAGACACATACGCGCACACAGACACACACAGACATACATGCACACGCACACAGCTCTGTGGCTAGGCGCATGATGAAGGCTGGGAGCCAGGATAACCTGGCAGACAGGGACCTCAGGCAGGCAGTGTTAACAGATGGTAGGTTATAATTTATGTTTGCACACACACATGTGCACCACACACACACACACACGCATGCACACACACATACAGACACACACACATACACACACACATACACACACACACACAGTCACACACACACACAGTAACACACACACAATCACACACACAGCCACACACACACACACATGCACACAAAATTGCAATTGATAATTTCTGCTGTCTGCTGCTTCATCTTATAAACCCTTTCCTTCATTTGCGGGTAATTTGGCATGTCGTCTGCTGGTATTTTGCACAACTTGATGCCTTTTATGTTTGTCCAGGAAAAGTTCCCAAACCCCCTGTGGAGAGAAGAGGTTCACTACCCCCCGCCCCCTCTCCTGTGGAGGGTGATGTACCGGGTAGGCGCGTACACAGCGGACCCAAGGAGCGAACCCCCGCCTCCTTCTACATCGAGCGGACGGAAGCGGAGGGGGCCGAGGCCCCGCCAAGGGTTCGCAGTGCAGGGAGCGCCAGAAGCAGGAGGTATGTGGGAATGTTTTAAATCATTAAAGTTCAGGGGTTTGTCTAGAAAAAATTGCAAGGGGAAAATCTGCAATGGAGTTGAGAGACCAAGTGGGGAATGGGATTGAAGTGGAGATCCCACTTCAATCCCATTCCAATGAATTAGATTAGATTATTTTATTATTATTAAAATTGCTCAGAATCAGAATTGTGTACTTGCCAGAGAAGCTGCTCCCCAGGGTAAGGCAGTGCATGGTCAGGGCCACAGGGCCCTTGTTCTCCTCTTTAAAGAAAGACCTACTGTCTTGTATATTAGACTTTTTTAAAGAAAAGCAGGAGAAGGAGATCAACCCGGAAAATATTCGAAGATAATAGAAGGCATCACAAATTCAAGATTGCTATTTGGCATATCTTATTATCTAGATGTCAAGCCTTCATCGACTAATAACATCCCAATGTTTGTGTTTTTCTTCTGTCAGGAGGGCAGGTGATGAGGAGGCGGGAGGAGACGGCAGGACGGGGAGGGAGAGCGGGTACCACTCCCAGCCATCCTCCGCAGAGAGGAAGGAGACGAGGTCGGGCAGCGGGGGTCGCCGTGACGACGAGACGCCAGAGGAAGCGCTGTTCTGGAACACCAGCGTCCTGCCGATTCTTACAGACATGGAGAGCCACTCAAAAGGTATGGGCCAGCTCAGTAAATATAGAATACAACATGGTGTATTCCGTATCACGCTAGTTACCAGCCCGATTGGCTATCGGGCAATCGGACCTGCGGGAGGACTGGGACCGAGGGTGATGTGGAACACACTGCATTGTATTTTATTTGTCATACCAACCTGAGAAAACACGTTTCCATGCAAAATGCACCAGAAGTTGGGAAAATTTGCTGCCCTCAGGCAAAATTACAACAACAGCAGTTCTAATGTTCGAATCAAGTATTCAAGATTTTAAATTCTTGGAAATGAGAAAAATTGTACAGCTTCTGACACTTTGCCCTTCCTCCCTGCCACAGACAAGAAGCACCGTACTCTCTGTGACCTGTGACTATTATCTTGTGTATCTTATTAATATTACCTGGATGTCTAACCAAAATTGGCTGATCTATGTGATAGAACACAACTGACATTTTCCTGCCTCTTCACAGACAAGAAGCACCGCACGCTGTGTGACCTGTGCGACCGGCTCTACACCACGTTAGACACAGCCGGGCTGCTGGGTCGGGCGGCCAAGCGGCGCTCCGCACTTCTCAAGACGCTCTACAAACTCATCGACATCGACGACCCCAGGATCATGCTAAAGCTGGCCAGACTTATCTTAGCAGTAAGTCTGTACCAATTGGTTTTTCAGTTACGGTTAGATGTACTGATATTTATTTGTTCTGCCAGTTCATTCTAGTCATGCTGAAGAAGAGTGGTGGATGTTACTTCAACATCTGGAAGTAATCTGTGCAGAAATTTAATTGCCTTTAGATATTGTTTACCTGGATGTACAAAAGTCCAGAAGGGAGTGATAGAACTTGAGCTTAGTTTGTCTTAAAATTTGTCGTTTCAACCCCAATACAAATGAAATGATGTAGTTTAACGGCTTCTGTACTACCTTATTTTGGAACACACAACATCAACTCACATAATTCCTAAGGGTACCATAATACTGCCACATAAAAAAAAAATTCATAGAGGCCTTCTCAAGATTGTCTTAAACACCTACACATCTGAAGTATGTTACATTCATTTTGTACATCCCTTTGAATCACTTTAGATTCGTTCATTTTTTCTCATGTGGCAGTATTATGGCACCTGGTGGAATTATGACAGTTGATGTTACATGTTGTGCCAAGAGAAGTATCTATTTGTCAGACATTGAGGCTTTGTGTATAAAAGGTTAACATATTTTTATACCACTTCACAGCTGAAGGTGTCTGGCAAGAACCTCACTAATGTCTGTAAGTTGGTCTTCAAGATCAGCAAAGAAGAGAAGAACGACAACCTGTTCTTAGAGTCCAATATTCTAGGTGAGTGTCTTATTTTGAAGACTTCTTTTTAAGAGATGGTTAGCAAACTTTACTTATCGTACCTTAGGATAGTATGTGTTGTCAAATGGTGGAGTGGTTAGGTTAGAGGACATAAGGCTGAGATGTCACAGGTTTGATTCCAGACTTTACACAGCTGATGTAAAAATGGGTACCTGACTTTGGTTTAGGAGGTAAAAGGCAGTGGAAGGAGAGGGATGGGCTCTGCCTTCCAATACTGTGTCCTAGACACAGTGGATAACAACCCACAACCCCTACAGCCTCAAAAAAGACTATGAGACTATCTGTACCTTTTCACAACTGCTGTGGTAACTGCCTTCATTTCCATGTTAGAACTTAGGTGTAGTGCAGATGGCCAACCGTTCCAATACTGTATCCTAAACACAGTGGATAACAACCCACTGCCACTATGACCACTGTTGTGGTAACTTCCTTCTTTTCCTATGATGTTACAACTGTAGGTTTACTGGTAAGCGTAGTCCAGACGGCCGACCCTAACCAATCATGCGAGGCGCTGGTGTACTGCTGCGGAGCGCTGAAGTTCCTTTCGGGGAACGCAGCGCTGATGAAGGAGCTGAGTGCGATGAACTGTACCGAGGCCCTCGGCAAACTGTTGTCTAGTGTTAACTCTACCGTAAGTATTGATGCCAAACTGCTGTCTAGCGTTAACTCTATGGTAAGTACTGAGCTGAGCGCAGTGAACTGTACCGAGGCCCTCGGCAAACTGTTGTCTAGTGTTAACTCTATGGTAAGTACGCCAAAAAGCAGTTACTCAAGCAACTTTTTGCCATATCTTATTACCTAGATGTCTAACCTTCAGTGACATATCTACGGTAAGTACTAGTGATGCAATGTTGATGCAATTGATATTTACTGGACAGGTGCAGTTGCCTATTATAAGTTGAAAAGAATGTCTATGTCTTACATAATCCCTTGAACAAACTAAATATGATGAAGGTAAAAAAAAACATCATTGCGTACACATGTTCTGTGGATAAGGCATACACTGACGGATTATTTCCCTTTATTTTGACTGATTGTAATCTTATTCACTTTTTCCCCTCTACAGAATGCAGATTCCTCCAGACCGAATGACCAGGCAGGGCACTTGTTAGTACAGGTGAGACACATCATTTTGAATCAGTAAATTAAAACCTTTTTATCTACAATTCAGGGTCCGACTTTCTTGTTGAGTCGTGGCAAGTGATATAGGCGCCATTAGTGTAGTGGGATCCGGGGGCATCCATGGTGCAGAGTTTGGGAAAATTTTAAGTTAAAATGGCGCATGCTAAGTTATCCTGAAGGCCAAAATTACTGTCAGAGGTGTCACAGTAAAAGACTGTGACCACAAATGACCTAATGGTATCCCTGGACAATCAGAATTTCATGCTTGTCAGAGGATCTGCTCCCCAGTGTAAGGGCTTTCAATTTCTTGATATTATAAGAAAAGCGTCCAAATGACACCATGACGCATGCCTGGCTAAAAGCCTGGTTGCATTTTTCATCAAACCTAAGAAAACTTATCTTTCCCCCACAAGGTCACAGCGGTGCTGCGAAACATGGCAGACAGTTCCGGAAACCGTGACAAGTTTCTGACACAGGGTGTGGTCAGGGAGCTCCTCTCTGTGATTGGCTGTTACTATGGAGACAGTGACCTCATGCTGAACTGCTCCAGAATACACAGGTACGGTCAAGGTCAACAGGTGTGTACTGGGATAGGTGTGAAATTCAACTGTAAGGAATTACACAGTCAAAGTCAAAATTGTCCAAGAAGAATGCAGAGAACTGATAAAATATGGTGGTCACTATGAATATACTAAGTAGTGTCAGTGGGAAAATTGTCTATATAGTACGGGACTGCCAAAAGGTGGTCACATTGGCCAGGGGGTCCTTATGTAGAGGTGGTCACTTGTGCAGGTTTGATAATACTTATAAAGTCTGGTGTGTCTAAGTGAATGCCTTGTGACTTTTACCTACGAATTCTTACTTTCTACAAGGTGACTTAAAAGGTGGTTGTTTATTAGGCAGCATTTGTTTTTTTAACAGGATAGGTGGAAGGTTTATTTATCGTAATTTTTTGTAGTTTGTTTGTAGCAGTAGAACCTTAGTTTGAATGTCGTTTATACCTTTGACCTTCACAGTAAGCTGACCTTGAGCACAGACTGCTGCGTGGTGATGTCACAGGACAAGACATGCTTCAAGAACTACCTCAGACTGCTCCAGAAGTACCAGAAGAAGGAGGTAAGGAACAACTTCTAAAGGGCTGTCCTGAAACTTGTTAAGCTGCCAAAACATGTACCTGATATATCCGGCATACAGATATATGCCTTGTGTGCTGTGCCCGGTTATTACTGGAATTGGGTATTCCCACCCAAGTTAAAAGCATTGTGCGAGTATAACCCGCGAAACCCAGAAGTTAGGGGCATCGGCCTTGTCCAAGGGTTTCTTTTCAGAGGTTAGTGGTCAAATCCTGGTACTGAAAGCATTTTTTTGGGCTGTAACTCTGGCAGCTTGAGGGTTAAGAAAATATCTTGCTTGAGCAAAGCTTTAGAAGGAATTTTTCAACCCATCATGTTAACAACACAGAAGTTTTGTTACACCATTTGTAATATGACTCATAAATTTGTTACCTAAAGACGTGACAATGCACATGAATAGTTTGACAGTAATGATTGATAATTTGCCAAGGTATGTCTATTCAGATTTGGCATAGGTGAATACCTCTGAAGTAGATAGGTTCAACTGTCTATTGTGTGATTTGCATTGTATATGCTTATTGCAAGGCCATCAGAATTCCAATACAAAGTACCAAGAAGATTATTTCTGTGCCAAATCTTAAAATCTTGTTTTTCTTCATGCTTCCTGAACCATAGAGAGCAAAGGTATATTAATTTCTATTTTCTCCTACAGACTTGTCTCAGTTCAAAGAAGGATATATTGTTTTCCTTGCTGTTACATCTATCTATTTAAGAAGCTTCAGAGTTTTTTTGTATAAGCTTTAGGCTGAGGTTAATTGTGAACTGATGTGTATGTCTGTTGTATTTACATTAGGCATCAGATATAATTATGCTGGTTCATCTTGATCCGCCAGCATGTAGTTGCGGCTATTTCTTGTCATTTCCAAGGGGATGGCATGATTGTGTTTTTCTAGATCGTTGTGTTTATTGTTTGTGTTTGTTCTCGTTGCCGACAGGACCTCGTAGTGCGGGTATTGTTCATCCTGGGGAATCTCTCGGCAAAGTCTGAGGACGCTCGCCTCGCACTGTTCCACCAACATGGCTGCATGGAGACGCTACTGGGCGTGCTCAGGACCTTCCTGGACTTGGACATAAAGGTGAGTCAGGCTGGCGGAGTTCACCTTTATCTGTGGGGTAACTTATATCCGTTGTTTTCAAAAGGTGAGTCAGGCTAGTGGAGGTAATGCTAGTTAACCTTTATCCACGGGGTAACCTATATCTGTTGTTTTCAAAAGGTGAGTCAGGCTGGAAGTTAACGCTAGTTTACTCTTTTCCGCGCGCTAACCTATATCCGTTGTTTCTAAAAAGAAAGTAGTTACAAATTGTCCAAATAACAGACATTGGTTTCAAACTGCAATATTTTCAAAATCTGTATCACATGTTATCTTCTATTCGTAGAATATTGATCAACTGATCATTTCAGCACAGAATGCAAGAAAGTTGTTCATTCACCCCTTTCAACAATGTTTTAATAGGTGGAAAGGATAGTTTCTTGCATCTCAAGTCTCTACTTACATTCTCTAACTAAGACTTGAAGATGACTTGAAGACATTTTCTCCTTCCAGGCTGCAAGTGAAGACGGCAAAGTTGTGGACGGAGAGGGTAAAACTGGACCGAGTAAAACTGAAGATGTCATGATTAAGGTGAGCTTTTGGTTTCTTCCAATATTGCTCAAGGAATACAGTGTCAATACTTTATGACTGAGGTCCCTTTTTCATATTCTCTTTGGATATGCATCTTGTACTCTTCAGTATAAGCCTGGTGTGTTCTGCCATGAAACAGTTTACCGGGTATGTAAAACAAACAAACAAACAAGTTACTTATCCCTAACCTTTCCCCTGTTTTATCCTGTCATCAGTTGATCAGAGTGATTGCTAGCATGTCCTGGTGTGTTATGCAGTGAAACAGTTTACTGGGTATGTAACAAACAAACAAACAAGCCTGTTTCTCCCGTCCCCAGCTGATCAGAGTGATAGCTAACATGTCCATCCACCCCGACGTGGGCGCGGCCATCGCTGAGAACAACAAACTGGTCGACCTTCTGCTGCAGATACTAGGTGTGTGACCTTGAACAGTTACGCTGTCTTAAATCTAAGAGTCACTCTGTGTTTGTAATTTCACTTATTTTTCGTGGGAAGCGAAAGTGTTTATTCATGCCCTATTTTATACAGATCCAAAATAGATCATGGACAAAGATCATTAGGACGTGACTGTACATTATCAAGCATTAAGCAAACCATTACCTCAAACCTTATCTCCTCCAGTAACTTTGAAAAGTTGGATAAAAATGTTTTTTAAGTTTCCTGTATGTGCTTCTGCTGTATGATGATTGTTCTATCTAGACAGCAAGATTTAGAAGAAGAGACAGATAAGAAATCTGCTTTTAAAGTGCTGTTTGTAGCAATATGCTAAGTTCTGAAAGAAGAAAAGGAAAGAAACATGCCTTCTCTTTTTCTTACTTGACAGGAAATAAGAGCATTGCTCGATGTGAGGAGCTGGTGCTGAATGTTGTCGCCACCATCAACAACCTGTCCTACTACCCATCCAAGAACAGCGCCATCGAGCAGAAACAAGTACAGATCGCTGAGAGTAAGGAAAACATATTGTGTTAACTTTCTTTAACTGGTATTTCTTCATTCATTGCATTTTGTTGTATTTTTACAAAAAAAAGAAGCTACCTGTGCTATGATGTATTTCCCAGTGGTAATTGTTTTCCAATAGGAGTGCATTAGTACCGCAGTTTAGCTACTGTAAGTTCAGTTATATTCTTGAGAGTTTAAATTCTGCTATATTTCTGGAAACCTTCTCTTCGCAAACTCGTCTCCCTGTAAACTTTTTTTTACCCTACTAGTACATGTATTTTGTTAACGCATTTTTCTCCCCAGAATTTACAAGATCTATAATGGTTTATTTAGAACTAAGACTATTTCAGGTAACAATGTTGTTGTGTTTCCTTGAATCTTGAGGGATGGAAAATGAAAATAAAGCCGTTGCCTTGGTTACAGGGATGTTGAGCATGCTCATGGCTGACAACATGGAGGGGATCGTGGAGGCGTCGCGCGTCTACGGGAACCTCACAAGGTCAGCCGAGGTCAGGGACTACCTGGGCAGGAAGAAAGGTGAGTGTACGGGGAGGGGGGCGACCTTGAGGGAAGGAGGTTGACCTTGTGTGTTGGAGAGTTTACCCAGGGCTGTCGACAGGACCCATCCCTCTGTCCCGGCACAGAAACTTGCTTGTTGGCACAGACGTTATTTCTGTCAAAAAAAATATCAACTACATGACTTGGAATTGATGGAAGTACGCTTACAATTTAGATGACAAATTTGATAAGGGAAACTAACAACATTAACTCCCAAACAACCTCATATGTTTTAACCACACCAAACCCCAAGAAAATTTGAATTTTTTAAAGTTGACAACTTTAATAAAGTTGATGTAAAAATGTATTACTAAAGAAGACTAGAAAAAAAGTAATCTACAGGCAGCCCTCAGTGGCTCAGAACACTCCTTGGCCAGCTAAACTCCTTATGCCACTGGCAGATCTGCCTGGAGATGAAAAATAAAGCACAACTAACAAGCCCTTGTCTTTGCTGTCCAGTGGACGCCATCATGGTGACCTTGCTGGACTCCGGCAGTCGGGAGGTCGTCTTCACGTCCTGCGGAGTTCTCATCAACCTCATGGTGGACGAGAAGCGGAGACCGACTCTCAAGGAGGAGGGAGGGGTCAAGAAGTAAGATGTTTTCTTTTATTACTAGTATACTGGAGAGTTTATACCACAAGTTGTAATGCTAGTTCACCTTTATCTGTGTGGTAACCTATACCCGTTGTTTTTAGGAACATATTTTAAAACGGGGTATTTAGGGATATGAAGTTGACGTCAAACAGCAATATCTTTTTTCATATTTAGACATTGAATATTTTGCAATTTGAAACCAAAAATGCTTTTAAAAACAACAGATATACGTTACCCTACGGATAAAGGTGAACTAGCAGTACACTTTCTTGATGGTTCTTTTGATTTTTTTGTTGTCATGATTCTAACAGGTGTCTGTTGCTGCAGTAATAACTGGCAACTGCAAGGGGGCATTGCAGACATGTACCCAGAAATCTAACCCCTTTATAATAGGCTTATCCTGACTGTCTGTTATGATTAGCAGTTGTTTTGGGAGGACAACCTAGGAGCTGGCCACTTTGGTTTGCCAGAGATTGTTTATTCATTGTTGTTTGTTTTTGTTGTTTAGGTTGGTTGATGTCCTGCGTGATTTCGGCCGTACGGATTGGGAGCTAGCGTCCATGGTGTGCCAGACGCTGTGGAACTACAGTGAGAAAATCACCTCCTCAATCGACTGCTTTGGAGAGGAGGAGACCAACCAGCTGATCGAACTGCTGCTAGAGTTCCTCGGTGAGGACACAAATTATGCTTTTTCTGATGAAACTGATAACAAGCATTTGTATACAAATAACTTATTATTCCCAAGTCTTGCATGTCTAACTCCGGGCATTTTTATGAAGAGATCTCTCTCCTTTTTATTGTATCAAAATTGGCCTGCAGGTGTTCTTACCTTATAAATGTGACTTATCCTCCTATAGTTGTTTAGCCATAGCCAATGCTGAAGGCCAGCTATAGCCGATGATGAATCAGATGTAAATTAGGATTCTGCCATGGTCAATACTTGCCAACAAAGGCCATATGTATCCTCATAATCTTGTCTCTCACATCATCTTTGCTGAATGTATTTTTTTGTCGGTGTGTTGCAGGGAAAGATGTTACAGTAGTGCTGAGCGTACCTGAAGATTTTACTTTCTATCCTTCCTTGAAATGTTTGGTTGACAGAAATTGTCTCAACTCCTAAATTTTGTTCTATAATGTAGAAAAACCTTCCATTCTTCATGTCCTGTTTGTGTTGCAGAGGAATATTAATGGTGCAACCTGGCTTTTGACTCAGGTTGCCGCCTAAGTGATCTGGTTGAAAAAAAGTATTACAAGCACAGAGTTTGTCTTTGCTGATGCCTTTCTTTCTTATTGCATGTTGCAGTGAAGATTTTACTTCCAATCCTTAACTGAAATGTAGAAAAAGCTTAGTAATAAGTTCTTTATGTCCTGACATGTCCTGTTTTTGTGTTGCAGAGGAGGACGTAGTACTGGGTGTCCCAGAGGCATCAGACTGGGACAGGGAGATGAGAGAGTACATGCAGTCTGTGTGGAGGGGCCGGTTCTGTCCTGTCGCAACACAGCTGCTCGACAGGGTCGATTCGCATCACACTGACCTGGAACCGCTGGAGCCGCCAAGTGACAGCTGATGTATATGCCCCCTCCCCAACAATGACCTTGAAGATGCCTAGCGATGACCTTGACCCTTTATGAGCTACCCAGCTGTTTGACATGTTGGACTCCACATTGACCTTGGACTGCTTGAGCTGCCTAGCGACAGCTGATGTATCTGCCTTCACCAACAATGACCTTGAACCTTTGGAGATGACCTTGACCCTCTACAGGCCACCCAGCTGTTTGACAAGGTCGATTCACACTGACCTTGAACCTCTGTATCCGCCAATTAAAAGCAAGGGACAGCAGATCTCTCTGCTCCCTCACACCAAATAAACAAACAAACAAACAAACCGATCTGAACCTATGGAGCCTTCAAGTGACTGCTGATGTCTCCAACCTTGAGTATCTGAAGCAAAACCAGCAACACTAGTGAAAGCTGATGCCCTTGGCCTTGCAACAAGGAAATGTGGCAAAATAGTGGTCTTTACTGTAACTGCCCAATGATAACCTAGCTGCTTTGATGTGTCTTGAATTGTTGAGGCAAAGGGTTGAAGGAACTTTGAAATATGTCAGTCCAGCAGTGTTTACATTGTATTCTTTTTACTGGAAGTTTCTGTGCATGACATTTCAAATTAACATATGCTGCATTTTCTAAATAATATACATGTTAGTGAAGGGTTGTAGCACAGAATTGTTCTATTTTGCTTGTATGGTACATAAAACAGCCCAGATGCAGAATGTTGCACAGCTTTGCACAATGGCAATCTTTTTTTTTACTGCTGCAATGTTTTCTAGAGATTTGCAAAAGCAATATATTTTTTCTGCAATTCCTGCACTCTAATTGTCATTTAATAGTTGACCAAAAGGTTATGATCTTTGATTACTGTACATTCGTGTACCCTGGAAAGAAAGTGGAATTACATGTCCTTTGTGAAACCAGGGAAAACCTGTATTTTGCACAAACATTTGACAATGTGTAAAATTTGTTTTGTGGATATTGGCCAGTTTTATTTCGCAGAGCCCAAATGATTTCAAAATGTTAGAGGGTTACTGTTGTTATATAATCAAATTTCTGCAAACAAAATATGTACAAGTGATGTTTTCTCAATTTGTGGACTGATATAGAAGCACTGGTGTATAATGTGTTTGTTGAAATGATTTGATGAATATGCAGAAACACTGCATGCAATGTACATTTAGATTTGCAAGGCAGGATTTATTTTTGTGTGTTAGTTATGTAGTCAGAGATGCCTGTATCACAAGTTTGGGTGCCACTTACCGATAATCAGTGTTATAGGGTAGTTAAATTCTGGCTGGTCAAGAAAGTCGGACTTAGGGATGGAGAGAAATGTTGTTAACTGGTTAGGCTACGGTCACATTTCCAAACTGGGGCCCGGCCGGGCAGCTTTTGGAAACGAAAAGTAGGATATAAAAGACAACAAACTGCACAGAAGGTAACAAAATAAGCCGTGGATATAATTCGTATATATTCCTTGATAAACACTTCAATTTTTTGTTTTAGCAAACTTACCGACCAGGCCCCGGTTTGGAAATGTGACCGCAGCCTAACCAAGGTTGTCTTTAGCTTTGAAAATTTTTCCATCCCACTTCATGTTTGGGAGCCATGTTGTTGATTTTTTTCATAAATCTGCCATTTTCAAGCCTATGAAATACATTTTCATGAATTTCAAGATTTGTTTGATGGATTTGGTGAAAGACAGCCCTGCTGATTTGTCGCGAAGTTTGTATTGTTTTAGTTTTGTATGGTTGGTACATTCTGACAGCTGCTTACACGATCAGGAAAAAATGAAATATCCACCAAGTAGCAAGTAGCTTTAAATGTCCTCCTGTTAGCCTCCATAGCAGGCTCTCCCAGTAGACTGGCCAATAGTCAAGCACCCAGCACAAAAAGAAATGGCCAGCAAAAGTGTATTATGAGCCAAAAAAAAGACCCCAGAGAGTCTGCTATGGAGGCTACTCCTGTATTATTTTCCTAATGGAAAAATGCTTGCAATTTAGCACCGATTTCGGGGCAATTGCTGTTGTTTTGATGTTTTCCTGTGTAAAGAAAGTGAATGCTGTACATTTTGGGTGTAAATATTGGTGTAAATGAAGTGAATGTAACAAAATGGAATATTTGAACTTGACCCACAGATCTAGCGGATTTGCTGTGACAATGTAATTGAGGTGATTTATCTGTTGAATAAATCTACAGAAAGAAGCTGTTTTTCCTTTTCATTTTTTCCAACACGAGGAAATATCTCACTGAACACTTCTGGAGTGGCAGTATTAATTTTTTTGGAGAAAGTACTGATTCGTGATTTTCAACATGGGCTGAGATACTCTATGCCAGGAGAGTGGCTAAGGTTCTGTATGCAAGAGAAAGGGAGTTTGCCGCTTCTTCCCCGGCAAACTCCCTTTCCCTGGCATAGAGAATCTTAGCTACTACCCATGCTATAGCCCATGCTAAAGATCTTGAAACGTTGCTCCCCCCAAATAAACATTACTGCTCCAGAAGTCTGGGAAATTATCACTAAAAGACTTGATCTCTCAGGAATCAAGTATCCACATTAACCGGAGGGAGTGTGAGGGAAGATCTCCTTCGTGAACTGATTTTTTTTTCAATTTAGTCATTTTTCATTAGGTTAAACAAAAATTATACAGACATTACAAAATAAACAGATGAAGCCTCCCTTTGCAGATGTGTTCTTTACAAAGAAAATGGATAAATTGATAAATAATAACGTAGGATGGTCAATAAGATGCAATTTAAGCGTGTCATAAAGATCCCCACTTACCCCGATGCGATGTTTTTGTGAATTTCTTGATAAATCACATCAAAAGGCTGAATCTCTGGAAGAAGTAGTCACTGTACAATCTAAATGTACAGTGGAAGGCACCTTTGGCAACACTAAGGTTAAAATCCCAAGTGAAAAGTCTTTACCGTTACCTACAGTAAAAGAGATGAGACCAAGCGAAGATTGTTCAGCATTTTTAATACTTATCTATAAAATATTGCACAATAATCTATTCTTTTATAATTACATAAATTCATTCTGACATTTAAAAGTTTTTATTGATCGACTAAAGATTGAATAAAGATTGAAAAAAAAAAAATTCATCTGAGAATTATTCTACGTCCAACAAGTTTTTGTTTTTTTTCAACTACATACTTTTATCTCGCTTTTCTGTACAAGGTTATCCAGGAATTTGGCACGTTTTCTGTCTAAGTGCTGAAGGAACTCCTGAACTCTCCGGTCCCGTTCTGTCTCCTGTTTACGAACGAGAGAGGGAACGCTTGCCCACTTTAATTGGTCGGTTTTGTCTGGGTCCTCCTGTTGTAGCTCGGCGACCACGCTGTCGTAGTCGGCCTGTCGTAGCGCCTGTTCTCGCTCGTGGTTGTGTTGGTCCCGCGCTCTCTGAGGGGACAACAGAAAAATTTTATAGTTCATGACGAGAAATAGTTCAGAAACCTTCAAACTGGGTTAATTTACTACCTCTGGCTATAGATTTGAATTTGATTATACAGTCAAACCTGTCTATAGCGGCCACTCAAGGGACCGGACAAATTTGGCCACTATAGACAGATGGCCTCTGTATAGAGGTGGCAACTTGTAGATAAAATACCCAAGGGACCGACAAAAAGTGGCCACTATGGACAGGTGGCCCCTCTGTAGAGGTGGCCCCTAGTACAGGTTTGACTGTACCAATCTATAGCCAGAAGTAGAGAGAGTATAATGAAATTCAAAGGAAACAATGCTCCTGGTCGTGTAGGTCTCGTGCTATCTGAGGGGACAACATGGAAATTTTATAGTTCATAGGCAGAAATATCTCAGAAACTCATTATGCACTGAGTTTTATCAATGCCAACTAGCCTGGGTGCCATCCTAGTTAGTTTGCCGAGGCTCACATGCTTGCTCTCAGGGTTGGTGCACTAGCCCTATTGTCCAGGGCAAGTGAAAGTGCCGATCTGGCATTGTGCATGATCTGGCAAGTAAGATTTTACTTTTGAGTGAGATTTTGATACACTGGTCACTTTTTACAGTCATGACATCAAGCAATGATCAACATAGAAAAAACAGGCAATGATAAGAATTTCTGGAAGTGAAATTGCATATAAAAGTGACATGAAATTTGGGGCAAGTGAAAAGTTGGTTCGGGCAAATACATTTTTTATGTGCTTGCCAGATAGGACTTTCAGAAAATTTGTGAAAAAATGAATTTCAGAAAAATTTCTAGTGGTTTTGCCAAATGTAAAGCAAATGGTATAAGTGTTGTACTGACCATGATTGCCTGGTGGTTCCTCTGGTAGTGCAGCACTGCAGCACACAGGTGCCAGAAGGAGAACTCTGGCCATAGGACCTCCATGAAGGACAACACTGAGAATGAACTCTGCATGGGGATAAATCATGGTCCTATCTTATTGTAATATCATTTTATTATCATCTTTCAAGTATGACAGTTTGATACTGAGTGATGTCTATCACAATGACTGATGATTTCATCATCATCATCATCATTTGTCATCCTCTATGAGGTGCAGCAAGTGAAGTTTGACTTCCAGTACAGTCTTTCATTCATGGCTGTGATGAGTTCCAGACCGCCCAGTAAAGTTTCTAACTGATAATCTAAAGTGACTTGTATGGGGGATGCAGACAATTTATACTAATATTTTATGTATGCACACTTACACTTTTAAAGCAGATAAATTGAGTTGATGAACTGACCTGCCAGAGGAGGAAATCGCTGAGTCGGACCTCTCCGGACGTCCTGACCAGCAGATGGGGGTCGGGGGAGTGGCTGGTGTACAGGCAGCGGTCAAGCAACGACTCCGAAACATCGCTGCAGCAAGAAACAAATAGAAAAATATATTTATACATGTAGTAATGTTCTTTAGACACAACCAGGGAGTACTTCCAACGTTTCGTTGTCTAGTATCAGACACCATCATCACTGCAATGGGGCAAAAATTGCATCTTGATTCAGTTTTAGACACTGGTCTCACACTGGTCCTGACATCAACAAGATGGGTAAAAATCATCATCAGCTGCCAGTATGATATCTGCATCTGTGCTTATGCCCAGTATACATAGATTAAATCAATTATGTACCAAGGAAAGTCCCTGCTCTTTTTGATAGTGCAATGTCGTATCCTAAAACTGCAATCCAACCAATAGGGTGCAACTTCGGTAAGCAACAACAGCTGGAATTCTAAGCAAAGTCGCGTGCATGCAACAACAAATGGGACTCGAACCCTTAACCCTCTTGTCCAGAAGCAGGGTAATCGAACTACGGGTTTACGGAAAACCCTGGGCCCAGGCTTTTCCGGAAACCCATTGAACTACTGCCTACCTTGGTCTGATAAGTCCCTTCTCCACCCCTTCTGCCATCTCCTCCACTGCATTGCTGATCTCGTGTCGGGAGGTGTACGCAAAGCACACGTTCAGGAACGCTCTGTGGTGAAAGGCAATATAAACGTACTAATGATTCAAATAGCTTAAGTAAGAACATGATACAAAACTGAAAACCTCATTAAAAAACGTATGCCACAGGTTTAATAGCATACTATCAGTGCATCTAGTTTAGGCCGCTCCAAACTGATGGTATTGTCATCAATTTTTTTTCCAGAAAGATGCTACATACTGACAAAATCACATATTTCAGAATTTCAACAGTTCTGCTCACTGTTTTACAGTTTAGAATGTTACAATGACAGCTTTAAAAACATATTGCCTCTTAATGATTGCTCAATAAAGCCACAGTGGTAGCATCCATTACAGTAGTACATTTTGTACTACTATTATTGTAATGAGTTATGAGCTGTTGGTGACTTACTTGTCATTGTCCTTAGACATGACCATGGCCTCCGCTATGGAGCGTTGAATGTCCAGCGGCAGCAGAGTCAGGTTCCCCAGCACACGGATACACACTCCATGCTTCATAATAGCATCTCTGGTGGATACAACAGGGACTTGTCAGGAACAAAAGCAAATATTGCAGGCCTATCACATATAACTGTTGCCTCTTTGAAGCTTCTGTTAACTTTTCAGATAGTTGGGCCCTACAACAGCAATGTGTTTAAATACTTGATTTTATGAAAGACATCCATGGGTCACAGATATTTGTTTTTAAACTTGGTGAGCTTATTTCATACATTTTAAACAGAATAAAATCGGAAACTTTGTTCTTCAACTCGTTTAACAACAGACTTCATTTGAATGGTTGTGATACAACAACAATGTCAACAATCAATTTAGGTAACAATGTTGAGCAACATTGGTGAAGCCTTACTTTTCCTGTAAGAGTCTTGTGAACTTCTGCCTGGCGATCTCCATGAGGGACTCCACCTCTTCCTTGGAGCGTTTGAAGTTCTCGATGCTGAAGGCGTAAACAGTCACCTCGTTGATTCCCAGATCTCGGCACCATTTTAATGTCTACGGGCAATACAAATGTCACATCTGTTACTTACACACACACACGCACGCACCCACGCACATACACACACACATACACACACACACAAAGCTGAAGGCGTAAACAGTCACCTCGTTGATGCCCAGGTCTCTGCACCATTTTAACGTCTACGGGCAATAGAAATGTCACATCTGTTATACTATAGTAGTACTAGTAGTACTCAGTAGTAGTAGTAGTATCCATTATTTGATTATACTGCTGCTGGGATCCCTGAGATACTAGTAGATTTATAGTTCTTGATGCTGAAGGCAAAAACTGTCGTTGATGCCCAGGTCTCGGCTACAGGCAGTAGAAATGTCACATCTGTTGTACTATGTCGCACACACACACACACACACGCATGCATGCACACACACACACGCACACACACATACAATGCTGAAGGCGTACACCGTCACCTCGGTGATGCCAGGTCTCGGCACCATTTTAACGTCTACGTTAGAAAAGAAATGTCATCTGTTATACGATGTCGCTCACTCACTCACTCACTATGAACTCTTACTCACATTCACATTCATGCTATTATTTACTTTCTTATCCAAATTACATTCAATCATTCACTCACCCACCCACTCACTTACTCACTCACTACCTCATACACGCACGCACACACAAACACACATGTGCACACAGACACACACTCTAGCTCAATAACTAACTAGAGGCTTTATTCTCTGTTGTTGCCTGTAGAAGTGCTTGCACTTCTGAAGTTCAGATGTGACATTTAAAGGTCTGAGGTGGCACATTGCCATCTAGGTCTGAGCTGTGGATTTACACTGTCCAATCTTCCCTGTTGAGATCAAATTTCTCAGTAGCTACGTACACAGTCTCTGTTTTGTTTTTATATTAAAACTTGATTTTAAAGGTTTAAAACGGTACCTCTGAGCTATGCGTGTCTACACTGCAAAAGATAGGGGATATCTTCCCTGTTAAGATCAAATTTCTCAGCAACTACATACACAGCCTCTGTTTTGTCTTTATATTCAAACTTGATTTTAAAGGTTTAAAACGGTACCTCTGAGCTATGCATGTCTACACTGCAAAAGCTGAGATAGGGGATATCTTCCCTGTTAAGATCAAATTTCTCAGCAACTACGTACACAGTCTCTGTTTTGTTTTTCTCTCCAAGCTACCTCAAACAATGACAGAGGTCAGCTGAGGACACTGGCACAGCTTAGAGCAGCAGGTGCAGCTACACAAGGGCCTTTCCATATTCATGAAGGTTGATGACTGTCATGGTGCTCATCCTGGCGCACTCTTCTTGGGCTTGTCTCATCTTCTTCGTGCCCTCTCTCACTAGCCTCTACCAGGCTCTGTGCATTGGTGGTCTGATTGTAGAAATTGGACAAATATAGAGTCAATCGTCGCTAGGGGAGTCAGCCGGCCAGTAAAAACGCTCTCCGATCCAGAAAGAAGATACCGAGCCCTCACAGGCTTTGTGGATCGGAGAGATTTTACTGGCCAGCCGAATCCCCTAGTGTACTATTGACTCTATATTTGTCCAATTTCTACAATCAGACCACCGATCCACGGAGCCTGGTAGAGGGTACTCTCTCAACGGAACGCTACTCAGAAGTGCCCACGCCCTTTCTAGCATGTCGCCTGGGTTTTATCACGTTTTAAACCCATTACGGTAGCTGGAAACTTTTGCGGGTGTTGACAGAATCCTCAAAATTTTAGACTGGTGCGCTGTGACCTTTCAACTTTGGGGGTTACCAAATGGAGGCTACATGGGGGTGGTCAAGCTCAAATACACCTAAGGTCATAGTCTGATTGACTAACGAGAGTATGCAGGAAACAATAACAAAGGTCAGCTGAGGACAATGGCACAGCTTAGAGCAGCAGGTGCAGCGACACAAGGGCCTTTCCATATTCATGATCACAACTTGGAATTAGCCTATTCAGATGTATGCATGGAGGCCAATTTCTAATTGTGATGAAAATAAAGCTCAATCACTATGGGGAGCTAACCTTTTCAGGGACTTAAACAAAACTGGAAGTTGTGAAGAATGGAATTTCTTATCACCAAAACCCACACAGGCTTTATCATTGAATGATTCTAGACAATCTCATTCAATGTACTAGTAATACACACCACTATTGGTATTACAATGAAGGTTTGTTTATGCCGAGACTAATGAAAATAGCAGATTAATCAGAATAACAATGACTCTGAGTCTATAATCTAATTGTACTCAGGCTTCACAGTCTCTAAGTAATAAGTCTGTCATTTTATAGTTATATCAATCTTAACAATGTTGCATGGAAATTAAACTGTCAAAATTGAAGGGACCATTTTAGCGATGCATCTAGCTTAAAATTTTTTATCATCCAGATTTACATTGACAAAAGATCCTACAAAGTCAAAGATGATTTTTTTTCTGCTATCATACACAAATTTCCTCATTTAAACTTGAACGTAGCTTTATAAGGGCACAACATTGGTGGCATATCATGGGATTCAAACACCCAAACTATAATACAACACCCCCTAGGTCAATAAATAAAGAAGATGATTAGGAGACCCTACCTCTGCCAGCTTCTCGAAGCCCATGAGATGTCCCTCTGCGCGATCCATGCCCTTCTTCCGAGCGAACCTCCTGTTTCCGTCCATGATAAAGGCCACATGTTTCGGGATGGGGCCAGTCTTCAGAACGTTGGCGCAGAACTTACGGAACCGCTCACTCCACGTGTTCTCGTCTGGCGGTGTCTCCTCCCGGATCCAAGACATCTCTGTAACATACAAACAGCCCAGTGAATATAACAGTTTATTGCAAATTCTTGCCTGAAGGCTAATTGAAGTTAACATTGAAAGGGGACAAACAAACAAATAGTGTATAACAGTATAGAATATGTCTACTCTAGTCTAAAAGCTAACTCTAAACTGTAATTTGTTGGGTTCGACTTCTTTTCCTGAGACAGTGGAAGACAAAGGATCCCACGTTTTCTATAATGTGTGGATTCTGTGATGTTAGGATGAATTATGAATGTCTTTTTTTTGGTCTGTAAACAGGGGGAATGTTAGGAGGAGTTTAGTGGCCTCTTTAAAAGGCTCTATATACTGTAAATCCATTTAATATCGCAGTCAGTAATTTTAGCAGCTGGTAGGATGAGAGTAGTAAACAGCATCTAATTTCAACATTGGAAACATACATCAATGTCTCAAATGTTAGTGATTGAATACTTGTGATGATGAAATTTTAGAGGTTGACTGGTGACTTTGAGAGCAACTGAAATTAGATAGCCATTAATGAATCAAGAATAACAGTATGATACTATCCAAGCAGGTATAGCACTACCATTATAATTAAAGCAGTTGGGCTTGTTTCGAGCATACTTGGCCCAAGGAGCTTTAATAAAAGCTCATGAGATGACCTTGGCTTCTGCACGATCCATGCTTTAATAAAAGCTCCTTGCTTGGTCGTTTTTTACATTCTACAAGCACAAAGAAAACTAAGCAATTTCTAAAAAGACATACAGAACACTGCCAATATGCCCCAAACATGCCTGACTCAGAGAAATATGGGGTAACAGATGGACTTTGTCCTGTAGGACCTTTGAATACTACATCAGGGCTCAAAATCCTTTTTTCTGCATACCTGCACTGGTGCAGGTAACATTGAAAATTACCTGCATCGGACAACTTTCACCTGCACCACTCTGAATTTAGGAAGTATGGATCTTACTAAAATTGTTTAGGATTCATTGCTATTTTTTTCTTTTATACTTAATAGGCAGTAACAGTCAATGCAGCTAATAACTAGAAAGGCCGACATTTGCTTAAGAGCAAATACAGCATATTTCAGCCATACCCCTTCCCACGCAACATTGGACTGTTCCAAATCACCCCTGCGCAAAAATGGAACATCCTCTTAACAGTACATTATCCCCCAAAGTGGACTGGTATTGTGAATTGATTCCAGGTAAAAACAGAGCTTGCTTCTATTTTTCAGAAAATGACAATAATCACACCTTCCATTCGGAAAATTTTCATCATGACTGAAAATTGTTGAATGACTTCATGTAATGTCATTAACAATTTTCAGTACGATAACTAGGTGTAAGTTTAAAAAAGTATAAGCTCCTTGTGATGTGGGTACATTCATTATTGCAGTGAACTTTTTTTTATTCAAGTAGGGCATACGATTAAATAATTATCAAGCAGGTGCAGGTACTGTAGGAGCGTTTGTTTTCTTCAAGCTGTAAAACTGTTAAACTGTTTTACTTTGTATGCAATCAGCCATCGAGCCTATTATTATTTTAGTTTAACAACTTCCTGCCAGACCCGGAAGATACGATTGAACCTTGTTCGAGGATTTATTTTCGTCTGTCTGGTCAGTCTGTTCATACCCTCGAGGCTGGCGCTGAGAGTGTTTTATTGGGCTGAAACTCTGGCAGTTTAAAGTTACTTACAATCTAAATGTTCAAAGTTTATGTCAAACAACAACAGCACTAGGAAATGTGGCCACTATAGACAGGTGGTCACTATAGAGAAAATGCTGATCTATTGACTAGGAGCCATACGTTACACATGATCATTAATCATATAAACATTGCACAGGTAAGCCAATTGTTTAGATGTACAATTAAGTTCAAATAATTCTGAAGAGAAATATTGATGAGAAAATAATCATTCTCGCCACTGTCTAACTTATAATTACATATCAAAACTAAACGCAGATTTTCTAACTAACGCACCTTTCGCCGACTTCATCAAAGGACCGCCGGCTATCAATCAAACACGGCTGTTGATTAGAGTTTCAAACAGCCATGTGCTGTGTGCCAGTTGACAGCGAACTTCATGCTACGTGATGTTTTACATTGCTTGGACCTTCTTTCCTACAGCGGTGCTTCTACAAAATATTTAGACTGTAACACTGAGTCCCACATGTTTTATAGAATAGAATTTGACGCAGAACAGCGTTTTTTGCTGGGTATTTTTCTTGAAACATGTTCGTGGGAATATCAGCGAGGCGGCGACGTAGGGATATCAGACCGTCAACAAAAGTCGCACGGCGGCTAACGGCGCATCGAAGATACTAGCGCTATAAATAAGCGCTTCAACTAAGGATGGCAACCCGTACAATATTTTTGTATACTGTTGAGATAAGTAAAGTTTGTTGTTTATGAGGTTTTAGTTGTCTTTGAAGCTTTGACCCGAAATATTTTAAAGTCAAACTGCTGAAGAGAAGTAAGTGACTGCTACGATTATCGTAGATATGGCCCTAAAAAAACTGATAAAAGAAGCCTTCTCAATAGTCTAAAATGCAAGAGCTTCCGGGGGGGCTTCGCCCACCTGCCCCCCCCCCCCACAGTGGCCCTGCCCCTGGACCCCGCCAGGGACATTCGGCGGCCCCCGGACCCCTGTCCGACGCTTTGAAAAAATCTGGCGAGAAGGCTGTACGGCCTGAGTCTTCAAGTTAACGTATTGTGTGGTCCCGCTTATGAATATTAATTAGCCTTCGCTTTCCTCTTCGCTGATTGGCTGAACCATTAATTGAATTAACTCTTCCTGCCGGCTAGACGCAGGTGCAGATGTCGGCTCTGTGGGGTGAACGTCCGAAAGGTCATGGCATGGAGAACGAAAGAAAACCAATTTCCCCTCAAAAAAGTGCTGTAATTAAGCCTTTTACAGTACTTTAAGCCAAAAATTTTACTTGGATCATTTTACCAACTATCTTATGCCTATCTATACCAAATGTTACTCATACCAGGGTACAGGGGTGCAAAATATACCGTTATAAGACCGTCAACAACAGTCGCACGGAGCTAACAGCGCAGCGAAAATACCATCGCTAGCGTTTCAACTTCGGATAACAAGTTATAAGTACTGTTGAACTCAGTAACGTTAAAGTTTGTTTTTAGTTGCCTTTGACGGTTTGACCTGAAAAAGTGTTACGCTAAACTCCTGAAGAGAAGTTAAGTGACTGCTGCGATTATCATAGATATGCCCCTAAGAACTGATACAATATAAAGCCTTCTGAATAGTCTAAAATGCGAGAGCCTTAGGCGGGCTTCGCTCCCCCTGGAGGGAACACTGCTATATACGGGATCATGAGGCCCCGCTTATGAATATTAATTAGCCTTTGGCCTCCTCTTCGCTGATTGGCTAGGTCTTTGATTCAATCAACTCTCCGGCTGACGCGCACAGGTGTGGCTCTGTGCGGGGTCACGGAAGGTCACGTCAGGAGGCCAAAAGAAAACAAATTTCCCCTCAGAAAAGTGCCAAAATTAATCATTTTAAAGTTGTTTATGTCAAAAATTTGACTTGAATCTTGTTACCAAGTATTTAATGCCTATCTATACCAAATTTCAGGTCATTTAATTGTAATACCAGGGTACAGGAGCCAAAAGTGTCCTTTTTTGATCAAAAATTGGCCAAAAATCGCAAAAAATAAGCCTTTTGTTGCACTGTACACCAAAAGTGTTATTGAATTTATATGAAGGTATTATCAAGGCACATCTGTGTCAAATTTCAGCTCATTCGGTTGCAATACCAAGGTACAGGAGCCAAAAGTGTCCTTTTTTGGTCAAAAATTGGTAAAAAAAATCGCAAAAATAAGCATTTTGTTGTACTGTACACCAAAAGTGTTATTGCATATATATGGGGGCATTATCAAGGCACATCTCAGTCAAATTTCAGCTCATTTGGTTGTAATACCAGGGTACAGGGGCCAAAAGTGTCCTTTTTTGGTCAAAAATTGGTCAAAAAATCGCAAAAATAAGCATTTTGTTGTACTGTACACCGAAAGTGTTATCAAATTTATATGGGGGCATTATCAAGGCACATCTCTGTCAAATTTCAGCTCATTTGGTTGTAATACCAGGGTACAGGGGCCAAAATATACAGTTTTGGTCTAAAATTGACCAAAAAAATCTCAATAAAATCATTTTAGAGGCAGATATGAAAAAACTGAGAAATCAGCATCAAGGTATTGGCCCATTCTACCCCTGTGCCAAATTTCAGGTCATTCGGTCCAGGAACGGCGGAGATGAATCACTTTGAAGATTTGACAGGAGAAAGAAGAAAGAAAGAAAGAAACATTACGAATACAATATATTTCACCATACTATGTATGGCTGAAATATAACAATCTATATACACCTACATCATAGGACATTTATGTATAAAACCCAGTACATGGACCAGTGCAGGTTAGTGCAGGTAAAATTGGAGCTGTGCAGGTATTTCTGGTGTCTACCTGCATATGCAGGTCGTATTTCGAGCCCTGTACATGCTGCACAAGGAACTGATATGTATATTAAGTTGTTAGTAGTACTGTAGTTATCAATCTTAAAAGTTACAGATACCGTTTTAGGTCGAAGGGATTGTAGTCAAGGCTAAATAAAGGTTGGAAAAAAAATACAGTCAAACTTGGTCTAACAACCACTTGCACAAGACTCTAAGAACGGTCTCACTCTTACTTAGGTTGGAACTCTCTATCTACCATATTCCATCACTCAAATAACAGATCCAGCTAAGCTTAGGGAGCAGGGCTCTGAGGAATTGGACAATATCTGCACAGTATCACTCCTTGGGCACCTGACCACAAATAAAGGGGCATTGCCTAGTATAAAACCAGAAAAGATCAACTAATTTTCGACAAATTTGGCCATCTGATTGAAGCTTCCTTTATAAACTTTTGACATTTACTTATCAAACCGGGCAGTTTCACAATCTATTCTACAGTGTTCACACACTATAATCACAGAGAAGAGGCTGTACCTCAAGTATAACTGTATTGAAGTAAGAAGTCAAGAACTACTTGTAGTTGTAAGCAAGGAAGTTGTAAGAAGTCAACCTTTTCTAAATTTTTCGATTCAGCCAGTTTCGTAATTGACTTTATATGCAGTGCAATATTTAAAGCTTGATATGTTGGCAGATGGCTGAAATAATTGCAGACTTCAAGTTTTACTATGGAGGTTGAAAGTCTGAAGTACGACCAAAGCACCAGTGAACACGGTCCTGAGTTCCTGACAAATTTTGAGAAAATAAGATTTATTTTTGATGGTCAAAATGATGATGATGAAATGACAATTAAATCTTGTATTACTTCTGGACATTAAATTATGATTTCTAGTCTCTTACTTGAAAATGACACAAGTAGAATATTTCAGATTATCATGCATTTCCTCAAAGTCAAAGCATTGCATCAGTTTTAGAGACCTATGGGCTAAGATGATGTAATGTTTCGAGATTTTGTTAAAGGTGGAGCTATACCTTCAAGACTGTAATGTATCAGCAAGATATATGTTCTTGTGCCAGACATTAACCCAATGTTTAAAATGCAAATTTTTAGGATGTATTAAAATTTGGGGAATCCCCTAAAATCTGAGTTGGAGAGAAACCAGGTATTTATTTACAACACCTGTGAAGATGAAGTTGAAGAAGACTAGCACAAGTAAATTCAATTCTAAGCAAGCCTATAGCTCTCACGTTTGTGCTAACGACACTATATATAGCATTTTGTGCACATGTTCACATCTTTATGGGATTATTTTGGCGATTAGATCTTTAATACGGATCATAAACAGAAACAACAGCTATCCACCCACACACAGCATCAGCTGGGCAGCTGCAGGAATCGGACACGAAGTTCGGACAAAACCTCCGCTATTATAACTGCTCATAACAATTGAACAAAGCCACCACAGGCCACCAACATTCGTCTAATACTACAACAATATAGTATCTACGCGTGCATTGTCGTCACTTACCTATGTTTGGTCAGAAAACGCCAGAATTTGGAGTAAAAATGAAGGATTCGTGATAAAAGTAACGTGTGTCTCCAGCGGAGCCGGACGCAGTACGCGTGCGCTGCCGACGTCACGTGGTGAGTAATGCTGGCCCTACCCGCGGGGAACATATCACTACGCACGGAGTTTTTTCAAACAATCAACATTAAATCAACAAATTAGGCCTAAAAACCACACATGTCAAATATCAAAACATTTACACTATATAACTGTGTCAATTTCATGTAGAATTTCTGCTTAGTTTAGACGGAATATTGCTGTATGTGACGCACTACTTTTCGCGGAGGGATATATCCCGTCAAGGCCTTGACCGCGCTGCAGCAGCGCAGCCGAAATGTCGTTTTTCAATGGAGGCTGAACATGCGAATTCGCCAGCTTTAGGCGCCGAATAATCACAAATCTAGACAAAATTTCGATATACGAAGCCTGGAAAAGCCTGCTGGAGGATGGAAACTACAGGTTCGACGTCGAGGGAGGCTTCCCCGACCGAATCTGGTGGGTAAATTTCTCGCAGGTTGCTGTGAATCCCGTTGTTTTCGGCGACAAACTGACCGATTTTGTACTTTTCTTCCCCTCGCAGAATTGTACTTCCTGATCGCGAAATTCCTCTCCGGTGGACCTTGTACGAGGGCATTTGAGGTAAGAAATGTCAGATTTGAGAAATTTGGTTCTCCCTTTGTCGTTTTTCACACCTAACAAAGCCGTTGTCTCGCCACAGGTCCTGCAACAAGAGCTTGAAGAACACGAGGTATGTGCCCAAAACTCGCCTTCATCTGCGCACTTGCTAGCGGTTTTTCGCACTTGTGAACTTTCAATTTTTGGTAAATTTGCCTCAAAATTTCCTTGTTGGGTCGGTGGATGCCCATTTTTCCTATCGCCCCGGCCAGATCTCCCAACAGACAACCGCCAGTAACGATTTTCCCATTCCTACAGCTTCTAGAGCGCCGGAGCGACTGGTTGGGAGATACGCACCCTCAAACCTACGGAAACTTGGTGAGAAGCGCTAAAACTTTCTTCAACTTTGTCAGAATTTCGGATTTGACGTAAAATGAGCATTTGGGGCACATTTTCTCGCCCAAACGAAAATGGTAGCAATGGGTAGCAAAAATTATGCTCGATCGAAAAAGGTAGGGTTATCCGGTCGAATTCGCTCATTTTGGGCCAAAAATGAGGGAAAAGGGACTGTTTTTGCACAAATAATAAATTCGAGCCAGAGCAATTTACATAGGCAGACTATTGTGTTACGCACGTCATGGGCGATAAGGTTAGCCGCTGACCAATCAGCGCGCGAGGAAACCCGATACGCCCGGGGCCTCTACGTGACCTGAAATTTGATCAGCCTCAGCTATTTGTGTCCGGCCACGTCATTGGCTAAACCCGCTTGTGGGCGAGGCCACCTTGTAGAAAAATGGGTAAAATATTTTAAGAAATATTTATATACTTCATAATAGACATAGTGGTTGTATTGAGTTGTTGAGAAAAATAACTGTAAAAGTTTGTATTATGAATAGTCATTTAAGAAATATTTGCAGTTAAGCTGTAGTTTTGGGTGCATAAAATAAATTTTTTTGATCTGCCCACCCCTGTAAGGTTCTCTAGAGGCAGATGCCAGATCTGCAGGCTTCCTGCCTGGCTCAGTTGACACCCATGATTGATGATGGGGAGTGGAGAAGGGGCATGAATCATGCATGTAGTGTGCAAGGCAAGGGGAACCCGCTTTTCCTGACAGAAGGCCGGGATAATATTTCCAGCTGTCTGATTGGAAAGTCACCTGCAGTTTCAGACACAATAAAACACATGTTACTGAGATTTATGAGAGAAAACTAGAAATTTTGGCAACGTTGCAACATCTATATGCTCAAGCTCTTTTGTAGGTTGCTTATGGGACATTTTTGTCCAGCAAATTTATTGTATAGCAGTTTGACATGTAATGTGAAATGTATAGTATCCTATCAAATGTTTATAACTTTCATGGCATCATGGAATGGTGTAAATTGAGCATTCTTCAACTTACTAGTAGTGCTACCTTTGAAACAGAAGTAACATTATGTTACTTTATCATATACCAAGGAGCTTTAATCAAACCTCTTTGTACTGATCATGTTCTTTTGTTCTTTGCACATTGTTTGAGACGAATCGATTTATCTTGAGAATTGCAAGTTGTGATTATAAGGAAGTGAAGAAAACATTTCAGGCAGTAGATTTAATCATAATGATAATAATAATAATCATCTGGTGTATTTTGCCAGCCAGTAGGTACCCAGTATGAGTAATGAGGCTGTTTAACGTGGTCGAGGCACCTCCTCGAGCACGGGACCCCCGTTTTACGTCCCTCCCGGAAGACGATTTCGTGGAAACTTCGTGAGGCTACAGCAATCCGGACGTCCTTGGTTGGTCTCCCATCCAAGCACTGTCCGGACCGTCGCGTTGCTTAACTTCCGAGATCGAGGGATCGGGTGTACCAACGCGCCACGCGGCCGTAGCGATTTCTTCTTGTTGTTTGTGCTGTAGCAACATTTACAAATTACAACTTCTGTAACCAAAGTAACATTATCTGCATTGGCTCTTTTGTTGTATTGCTCTCTGAGGCAAATTGATTTGTCTTGAGGATAACATATATAGCAGGTGTTTATGTATGTTCGGAAAGTAAGGAGAAATTTAAGCCTGTAAAATTTATGCCTGTTTCTTTTATGTCAAAGTGTTACATCTACAAAAAAAAGAGAAAATGAAAATGTCAGTATTAGTACAAAGTTTGGACAAACACAGCCTAAACCTGTGTTTTTGTTGTTTTTTTCACAGGTGCAAAAAGTGCCTTTTAGTGATGTGCCAGTATTACATGAGAAAGAATAAAGTGAAATAGTACTACAATGAATACATACTAAACCTGTTTTTTGTTTAAGTTTCTGATGATAATCCCACTCATTAGTGTATCAACATTACTGAAAGTACCTTTTCATCAAAAGATGACAGTGTCAAGACTTAAAACAACTAAGAAAGTGAGAGTGTTAGTACTACAACCCATGCAGAGTGTAATCCTTTGTTTTTGTTGTTGTTTCCCAGGTGCAGAGAAACCCCCATGTCAGTCGGGAACACCTGTTACAGGTGTGTAAACGGGTGAGCCCGTTACTTGACACCCAGGTGCGACCGAGCGTGCCAGGTGTCAGGACTCTCCTAGGGTTGGGCAGGCAGTCACTGCTCAGACATGCAGAAGGTATGTTCACAATCCCCTTTTGTAGCCTCTGAAATAGTACAGAATGAAGATAATAGTTTTCGTCGTTGGTCGTATCGTATCCAAATTTGATGGTAGAAAAATGTACTTCCACCACACAGCTATCACCTGTTTTGGCTCCCCCTCCATTTTGGTAGTAAAGTTTGATAAACACAAAAAAACAGTTTATTTTTACCATGTTGAGGGAGGTTCACCTCCATTGGGGGTTGGTTGTGTACGTTTGTTAGCGCCTATAACTCAAGATTCTTAAATGGATTTGTATGAATTTTGTTATGTTGGTAGTTATTGTGAAATCCTGAAGAAACTTGGCAATTTTGGGAACCCTAGTGGTACTTTTGACTTTGTTTGCGAGTCGTTTAATGTCAGAATTTGTCATTTTATGCTTTAAGTTTTAACTAATGCATAATATATAATTTTTTTTCTTTCTTAGACTTTAAGAAGGTCCAGTGGAAAGGACCCACCTTGGCAGCCAAGGCCTCTGGTTCCCATGGCAACCTGATGCCACCTGTCAATTATGGCCATGCCCCACCTGCATGTAAGTAGACGTTTTCCGTGTCTTATTTGTTACACCAATGACAATGATGGCCAATTAGAAAAATACTTTCCAACTTAACTTGCAGAGCCATGATAGTAAATGTGCTAAATTGTAACAACAGCCTTATTGGTCATTAATGACAAGCAAAAATAATCTCTCAAAGATGTTATAGTATTAAGTATTGAAACAGTCAAGAAATTTGGAATCTGGTCAAAATATTGGAATCTGCACAAGTATCTGTGATATTCATGGCATGTAAATGACCTGTAAGTGTAACTTTGACATATATCCAATAACAAGTTGAAATGTAGGGGGTTGGAAGCCCGGGGCTCTTGGCATTTTGAAATTACTTTTTGAAATTACAGTGACCAGTGTTAAATCGGGAGGTGGAAACTGACTGTAAGTTGATACGACAGGAGCTATCTGTTATCCAATAGTTTTGGCTTCACATAGATGAATCAATTTTAGATTGCTTTTTTGCTATCAGTACCCTGTGGCCATTGCAAGGTCAAATCAGGTCGTCCACTGATGGGAAAGTGATTCTTTTTCAATAATTTGGGGTGCAGTGTGGATGCACCACAGCATGCTTTCTAGGAAAAGCACGCCGTGCCACCCCTAGTCTTTTCAATAAGTTTGTTGGGTTATTTTTCAATGATTTCAATTATGGTAGCACACAGTGATAGTTGTTTGAGCAAAAAAAATTATGGGGGGATGAGATAGTGGACTGACTGAACATTGGAAACACAATCTGTATCTTTTCGTTTTGGTCTAAGAAAATATTTACACATTTCACTGCAAAACTGTTGTGCCTTCCTTTGCCTTTATTTTCAGGGCTCCAAATGCCAACAATCTATTTTCAAAAAAAAAAGTTTGAGATTAACTGCACCAGACAAAGTTTATCTACACCACTCTGAATTTAGGAAGGATGGATTGTTCTAAAGTTGTTCATGTATAAAACCCAGTACATGGACCATTTCATTTCATTTTATTTCCATTTATTTCAGTGCAAGTTAGGTACATGTAGACACCAGAAATACCTGCACAGCTCAAATTTTACCTGCACTAACCTGCATATGCAGGTGGTATTTTGAGCCCTGCTTATTGTCACATTTACGAAGAAAATGAAGTATATGAAATGTTGTTGTTCTCCTGCTAGGTCACATAGTAAACGCCAGGCAGCTGTTAGGTGTGGCCAAGCGACACTTCCTAGCGCCAACACAGACCACGTACAGTAAGTACTGTATGCACCTGCGTGTGCTGGGCCACCTCTCTGCTGTCTACTGTATCGCCTTCGACAGAACTGGCAAGTGTATCATCACGGTGAGTCGGTTTTACCAGCTTAGCCAAGTGAATTTACTTCCTCAGATCTTTTGTGACAAATAATTGAGGGTGATTGGGGGAATGTTTTATTATTTCCCTTACAGGTAGATCTTTTCAAACAGAAAGAGCATTTCATTTTTATGTGGGCGAAGCCACACATTTAGTTTTTCCTCAGATATTTGCATATTCCACCCGGAAATCAGAAAGAATGGAAGCTGTAAATATGTACTCCACGTTTCAAGCTTTTTGATTGGCTTAAAGTCTCACTTTCTCGGTTTTACGTCAGAGGTGAACCTATCAACGCACAGAACACAATCGGCATCGAGTTTGATAATAGCCAATCAGAACTCCGAAAAAATGAAAGCTGTCAACATATACTCCGCGTTTCCAGCTTTTTGATTGAACAAAGTCGCGGACTGTCTCGGGTGTACGCAGAGGTGAACCAATCAGCGCACAGAACACAAAATAGCATTCGGCATGCAGTTGGATAATACTATAGCAGCTGAGACGACCAAACAGGCGCTCAAGGGAGAAGTTGCCTGCCATGGAATGAACGAGATTGATAAATTTCCACACAAAAACATTATGTTCAGAAAATTGGACCTTGGAATCTTGCCAATGCCATTCAACGGTGAACGGGCGTATTCAAGCTACGCAATACATTTGCATACCTGTTAAAACCGGCGCCTGTAACATGTTGTAGCACTGGCTCAACTGTATTATTCACGCGTGGTAAACCAACGCTCTGCGTTCGAATCCGTGGCCAGATAATTTTTTTTCCTGCATTTTCGCGAAAATGTTGCCTTTCTTGTTGCTTCCTTCTTGCGATTTTTGCTTCCTTTTCCCTTCGCCCACATCCTGCATTTTTTTTCAAAAATGTTGCCTTTCTAGTTAAATTTATTCTCTTTCTCTGAAAAAAATTCTTTGCTCCCATCAAAGTGCTGATCCAAATGCAGGCATTGCTGTTTTGATTGACATGTATATGGCCAAGCGAGTTACCAAGAATGAAATGAAGGCTCGGACTAGTCGACTTGACTTGTTCACTTTGATTGTTCTCTATTCCTATCTCCAAGTTATGTAAAGAAAAAGGACAAGAAAAGGGCCCTAAAAGAATTTTAAAAAATATCTTTTTGGCAGGGTGCTGATGACAACCTGTTGAATCTTTATGCTTAAAATTTAAATACGTTTCATACTGTTCAATCATCAAGATGAAAATGTCTAAGAAAGTGTTTGCTTCTACCAAGGTGCTGATGACAACCTGTTGAAGATCTGGTCTTTATGCTGAAATACTTCTACTTTAGTCTTTTTTTCCTGTTGATTTCATACTGCTAAATCACCTTGGCCCATCTCATTTTAAGAAAAAGTGTAAGAAAGTCTTTGCTTCCTCCAGGGTGCTGATGACAACCTGTTGAAGATCTGGTCTTTATGCTGAAATACTTCTACTTTAGTCTTTTTGACTGTTGATTTCATACTGCTCAATCACCTAGGCCAATCTCATTTTAAGAAAAAGTCTAAAAAAAGTCTTTGCTTCCACCAAGGTGCTGATGACAACCTGTTGAAGATCTGGTCTTTATGCTGAAATACTTCTACTTTAGTAGTCTTTTTGACTGTTGATTTCATACTGCTCAATCACCAAGACCCATCCTATTTTAAGAAAAAGTCTAAGAAAGTCTTTGCTTCCCCCAGGGTGCTGATGACAACCTGTTGAAGATCTGGTCAGCGCACGACGGCCGCCTGATGGCGACCCTGCGTGGAATGTCCAGCGAGATCACAGACATGGCGGTCAACTACGAGAACACGCTCCTGGCCGCCGGCAGCGTGGACAAGACGATCCGTGTCTGGGACATGAAGACGCTAGCGCCGGTGTCGGTGTTGATGGGTCACTCTGCCATGGTTACCTCACTACAGGTAACGTGCTCACTCATTCACTCACTCACTCACTCACTCACTCACTCACTCACTCACTCACTCATTCACTCACACACTCACTCACTCAAGACGATCCGTGTCTGGGACATGAAGACGTTAGCGCCAGTGTCTGTGCTGATGGGTCACTCTGCCATGGTTACCTCACTACAGGTAACGTGCTCACTCATTCACTCACTCACTCACTCACTCACTCACTCATTCACTCACACACTCACTCACTCAAGACGATCCGTGTCTGGGACATGAAGACGTTAGCGCCAGTGTCTGTGCTGATGGGTCACTCTGCCATGGTTACCTCACTACAGGTAACGTTCTCACTCATTCGCTCACTCATTCACAGTCACTCACTCATTCATTCACTCACACACTCACTCAAGACGATCCGTGTCTGGGACATGAAGATGCTAGCGCCAGTGTCTGTGCTGATGGGCCACTCTGCCATGGTTACCTCACTACAGGTAACGTGCTCACTCATTCACTCACTCACTCACTCACTCACTCACTCACTCACTCATTCAGTCACTCGTTCACTCATGCACTCAGTCACTCACTCACTCTCACTCACTCACACAGTCACTCATTCACACAGTCACTCACTCACTCTCACTCACTCACACAGTCAGTCACTCACTCACTCACTCACTCAAGACGATCATTGTCTGGGACATGAAGACGCTAGCGCCAGTGTCTGTGTTGATGGGTCACTCCGCCATGGTTACCTCACTACAGGTAATGTTCTCACTCATTCGCTCACTCACTCACTCACTCACTCACTCACTCTCACACAGTCAGTCATTCACTCACTCACTCACTCGCTTGCTCACTCACTCACACAGTCACTCATTCACTCACACAGTCACTCACTCACTCACTCACTCACTCATTCACAGAGTCACTCACTCACTCTCAGTCAGTCAGTCATTCACTCACTCGAGACGATCCGTGTCTGGGACATGAAGACGTTGGCGCCGGTGTCGGTGCTGATGGGTCATTCCGCCATGGTTACCTCACTACAGGTAACGTGCTCACTCACTCGCTCACTCATTCATTTGCTCACTCATTCACACAGTCACTCACTCACTCACTCACACAGTCAGTCATTCACTCACTCACTCAAGACGATCCGTGTCTGGGACATGAAGACGTTAGCGCCGGTGTCTGTGTTGATGGGACACTCCGCCATGGTTACCTCACTACAGGTAATGTTCTCACTCATTCGCTCACTCATTCACTCACTCACTCACTCTCTCTCTCTCGCTCACTCACTCACACGCATGCACTCAGTCACACACTTGCTCCCTCACTCTGACGGGTTACTCAGCCATGGTTACCTCACTACAGGTAACACATGCACTCTCTCTCACTCATTCACTCCCTCACTCACTCACTCATTCACACAGTCAGTCATTCACACACTCACTCGCTCGCTTACTCTGCTGGGTCACTTCGCAATGGTAATACTTTACTACAGGTAACGGGAAAAAGCTTTTTGCTGATCTCTAATTTTCCCTTTAGCAATTTATAAGTATAAGTATAACAAGTATGAAGTGTTGTGATATGGATGTTCAACATTCAGGTAACCATCATGATGTTCTTAAATGAATTGCCTTGTTTGTTTATATTTGTTTATATGTCTTGTAATTCCCTGTCAATCTTAAGCCCTGGTCTTGTCATTCCAGTTCTGTCCATCGGCCCGTGGCTCGCAGCGTTTCTTGGCGTCGACTGGCGCAGATGGCACAGTTTGCTTCTGGCAGTGGTGTGTCAACACATGTACCTTCAAGTAAGTAGAGATTTGATATTTAGAGGAGATTTTGACAAAAATACGAATATATACTATATACTCATATTATACCACATACAGTACTAATATACTTGGGAGGTGTTTACCCTTCTGTTCCAGTCCACACAAATAATAAACAACACACTTAGTCAACAGGCAAATGCGATAATACAGTCAGTGACCCTGCACAAGTCACTGTATTTGTATGGTGTCCAGAAAGTTTCTGATAAGACTGAAGTTTGCCAACTCCCTGTTGCAAAAAGTAGAATTGTATATCGGTTTGACTTCCATGTTTTCCCTCCTGTAGTCAAACCCCGATAAAGTTCACGGACCGGTCGCGTGCGGGCGCCCAGCTGCTCTGCTCGTCCTTCAGTCCCGGCGGCACGTTCCTGGTGACGGGGAACTCGGACCACATCATCCGTGTCTACTTCCTGAGCGTGGCTGGACCAGACAGGATAGCGGAGCTCGAGGCACACACCGTGAGTAGGGCTGCATACCTTAACCAGGGCTCGAAATATCACCTGCATATGCAGGTTAGTGCAGGTAAAATTGGAGCTGTGCAGATATTTCTGGTGTCTACCTGCACCTAACCTGCACTGGTCCACGTACTGGGTTTTATACATAAATGTCCTATGATGTAGGTGTATGTGAATTGTTATTAGCTGCATTGACTGTTACCACCTATAAGGTATAAAAGAAAACAAAGCAATGGTTCCTGAACAATTATGGTATGATCCATACTTCCTAAATTCATAGCGGTGCAGGTAAAATTTGTCTGGTGCAGGTAATTTTCAATGTTATCTGCACCAGTGCAGGTATGCAGAAAAAGTATTTCGAGCCCTGTTAACATAACATCAGGTACAGGTACAGGAACTGGTACAGATGTTAAGATACATGTCTAAACCTGTACCTTTACCTGAACAACACTCGCCAACTGAAACTTTGAAAGATGTTGCTTATTAGGTCAGGTGTCTCTATGTGTCACTTTGGTCACGTTTACCATCGAATGAGACCATAAGGTTAGGAGATGAAAACAAAAACATGTTAATTTCAAAGCTTGCTCTGATTTTAAGTTTCAGCACAGCCTTTTACTTTTCTTTTCTAGTGCTAGATTTTTTCTTTGCTGTAGGATTTATGCTTCTGCAGTCACAAAATTAGCATATATATTGGTATAGTACCGGACTACCGGTACTTCATCATCTGGTATTTTTTTACTAAGATTTCTGTTTGTTGAATTTTCCCCAGGACAAAGTGGACAGTATCCAATACAACAACAGCGGGGACAAGTTTGTGAGCGGGAGTCGAGACGGCACGGCGCGAGTCTGGAGGTTCGAGAGGCAGGAGTGGAGAAACGTCTTGTTAAACATGGCCACAAGTCTGCCGGGGTAGGGAATCTTTCTGGTTTTATTGTTCCAGAAATTTTGTTTATTGTTTTGTTTGCACGTTAAAGTTAAGTCCTTTAATAACAGCAGGAAAAAAAACTTGCATGGGAGACTAGAAAAAAAAACCCTGTTAGGTTTTTCATGGGTCTTCCGTTGAACTGAATGTGGGTTTCAGGTTTTCAGTGCTTGAAATACCCACTTCTGGGCTTGGCTTTTGACGCAGATTGCCACCTGAGCAACCTAGCTGAAAAAAGGATTTCGAGTACTGGGTTTTATTGCCTCAAAAATGGATGTGTCATGAAGGTTACATTTTTAGGCAGTGTCTATGCATATGTTTTTGTGTCTGTTGTCTTATGTCATGTTTTCTTTTGTACTTTTGTACAGTAAATCTAACCAGTTAGACACAGCAAACAAGTACTTTAAGTGGAAGGTAACGATGGTTGGCTGGGACCTGCATGACAAGTATGTCATCACTGCAGTCAACGACAAGTCTCTCAAAGTCTGGGACTCCAACAGTGGCAAACTGGTGCACATACTGGAGGTAAGGACGAGCTCAATGCATTCTAAGGCCTTGTGATAGATAGCCCTATGTTTCAAACAGGGCTGTCTCCAACTTTGAAGTTTCTTCAGTGCTACTGTTTCAGAGCTCGTATTGTTGATTTTCGTTATTAAATCTGTCAATCTCTTTAAAAGTGATAATCTTTTTAAGCTTACCAAAATCCATTTTTATCGGTTTCATGTCATAAAGTCCATAGTCTATGGATAGACAGGGTGAATTTTTTTCTGTCCCAACAAGCAAATTTGCTTCCTGGGACAGAGAGACGGATCCTGGAGACATCCCTGGTAAGACGGTCATGCTGAACATGATGTGGCGGTGTACTTTGTATAAAAAATGAATATCAACCTGTTTATGCTCCTATGTTGTCACACGGATGAGGTTTTTGTACTGGAAGCCTACCCGTCAGACAGTCATCTTACCGAGTGACGTGTGGTTTACCCATTGTAACTGTAGTTTAATCTGAATATTCTCTTATGTCTTCTCAGGGCCACACCGATGAGGTGTTTGTGCTGGAGGCCCACCCGACCGACCCCCATGTTCTGCTGAGTGCGGGCCATGACGGCCATGTCATGGTCTGGGACCTGCAGACGGGAAGCCTCATCAAAAGGTTCTTCAACATGGTGAGTAGGACATCTTCTGTGATACGTCAATGAAGTTTAGGCAATATTAGTCTTAAAGAGAAATCAATCTGTATAACTGGATATGTTACAGAGATTACCTCTGGATGTTTCAAGTGATATTCATTACTCTTCACGTTAATTTTGTTGTTGTCCTTGTTTAAGATGGTCAATGGGAAAAGCTCAGAAATGCTGAAGTACAATTGTATTTTTTTTACATCTTTCAGAGTTAAGTTGAGCGTCAGAGTACGTATTGTCAATCAACCAAAGAGCCAACTGTATTGATAACCCTTCTCCCCATGTACCTATCTTTGCTAATTGAGATGATGGGTATTCCACTCAGCTGTGAAGACTGTTGACCTTGACTTTGTTGCCTTACAGATTGAAGGTCAGGGTCACGGCGCTGTGTTTGACTGCAAGTTCTCCCCCACGGGGATGCACTTCGCTGCTACAGACTCACATGGACATCTGCTCATCTTCGGCTTCGGGTCCAAAGATCCTTACTCAAAGGTACAGTTATTTCTATCACCCCACAAAAAATGGAGATTATGTTTCCAGCAGGAGCATTTGTATGTGTCTGTCTGTCTATCCGTACGCGAACATTATAACTCAGAAGGCTTGGATGTATTGTCTTGATTGTCTAGGGCACAGTACTGGAATGCAGAGACCATCCCTCTGCCTCTGCCTCTGCCTTTCACCTCCCCAATATGAGTCAGATACACATCTTTATACCTGGATGGAGTGAGGAAAGTCCTGTCAAGTACTAATTTCTTTCCCAATGACATAAAGTCTAGTGCAGGAAATCCAAGAATTGAACCTGTGACCTTTCGGTCTCCTGTCCACTTGCCTAGCCACTGGGCCATGTAGAAGTCTACATCTACATCTACACATACATCTACACTTACACCTACACGTACTTCTACACCTACATGTACATCTACATCTACATTTGATGCCATTCTTAAAGAAAAAAACGAACCAAACAAACCACTTTCTTTCCTTCCCTCCCAGATCCCAGAGGAGATGTTCTTCCACACCGACTACCGTCCACTGATCCGAGACTCCAACAACTACGTCTTAGACGAGCAAACCCAGCAGGCCCCCCACCTCATGCCTCCCCCCTTCCTGGTGGACGTGGACGGAAACCCCCACCCCCCCAGTCTACAACGGTTGGTCCCCGGGAGGGAGACCATGCCGGCAGACCAGCTCATTCCACAAGTGGGGGTGGCAGCCAATGGTACAGTTTGCATCTACACACTGTTGTGAAAATGTTGTACTTGGTGCCGTAGCTATAGTGATGTATCTGTATTTATAACTCAGCTAGACTAAGGGTAACTGCCCTTCCATGTATCACACTAGCCGTAACGAAAAAGGATGTTTCCTCATCGATATAGCAATCTCCTTGCTTCTGTCAAAAGACATACAAGCAAACTGCTGTTGATTTTGCACTACATCCTTCGTTGTCTGAAGTATTTTAGAAGTCATCTTGTAAAAGTGTTTATACAGTCACTTAAAGTTCTAGTAGCGTGAAATTTAAGAAAAAAACACAAACCAAAGCAAAATCATCTTGTTGGAAATACTGACAGCTGGTTGATTCGTGTCTCCAGGACAACCGGAGGTCATGGGGCCTATCCCAGAAGCCCCTGCTCCCCCACGCCCGCAGAATGAAGATGAAGAAGCAGCAAACATCCTGGACAACATGATCGCTGAGATGCAGCGGCAGCAAAATGGGGAGGAGGAGGGAGATGCACAGGCTGTCAGGAATGACGATACAGGTTTGTTTTTTAAAGGAGGGAACTTTCATGGACGAAAACTGGCCATAAATCCTTAAAAACATTTGGCGTTAGAATCAAGGCAGAAGAGAAAACGTCCCAAAGTATGTCCCCTGAAATGCAGGAAATAGTGTCTCTTGTTAACTGAATTTTGAAAATTTTCTGGGGAAAGTAGCCCAACCTCCTACTGTGTTAATGTTTTCAGCACTCCAGGTCTTCTGTACCTAACCCCTACGTTATAAAATTTGGGAAAACCAGTCAAGACTGAAATCTGAATTTTTTACCTTCATACCTTTGGATTTTACTGTTCAGGATCTAGAATTATGTTAGCATGGTATCATGATAAAAAAATTCTTTACACACAACCATGACTCATGAGAGTTGCAGCGGTTGTTGAAACTTTTCTCGGTTAATATTGTCATGTTTACTAACCACAGGTTTGAGAAGCCCTCCCGTTGGCCTGAGGAGAAGCGGGGATGTGGAGGGCGTACGGCGAGCCCACGGGAACGTCACCGTTAACACTATACACTATTACATTTTTAGTAATGTTGTCATGTTTAACACCCAGGTCTAGGAAGCCCTCCCGTGGGTCTGAGGAGAAAAAAAGTTATAAGATGTTAACCTGCCAATGTTGCAGTGGTAGTTGAAACTACTCTCGGTTAATGTTGTCATGTTTACCAACCACAGGTCTAAGAAGCCCTCCTGTGGGCCTGAGGAGAAGCGGGGATGTGGAGGGCGTACGGCGAGCCCACGGGAACGTCACCGTCAGCCAGCAGGCCTCCGACTCCGACCTGGTGGCCTGGAGCAAACGTGTCGTCGTACCAGACATGGAACCGGCTCTGCTTGAGTATGTGTTGATTTCCTGAAATACCTACACAGCTCCAATTTTACCTGCACTAACCTGCATATGCAGGTGGTATTTCGAGCCCTGCACATACTAGCCTTGAACATATAAAGCAGGCAGCTAATATATTTAAGTCACACCATGTTTCATATGTCTTGGGAAAATGATGCAAAACACTACAGCAAACTGGATAAAAAAACTAGGTCAAAAGATTTACTGTAACAGTTCTTGGTGGCAAACATGTCGTGTACGTGTAGATTTCTAAACACTAGCCTTGAACTATAGCCTGGGTACCATCCGGAAAGTAGTTCGCTCTGGCATTCATTATATACTATATACAGTCGCTTCTAGCTCTGACATTTTTACAACTATATATGTCGCTTCTCTGCTGTTCCATCTGGTATCCTGGACCACGTAAACGTCTGGAATCATCCAAATTTTGGACGTGGGCGCTAAAATTAAGGTGATGCAAAATACCACAGGACACTGATAAAGGAGTCCTTCCAAGTTTCCACAAGGGGTTGAAATAACTTGGACATAGCAGAGAGCATTTTCATATGTTTAGAACAACTGGTGATCGTGAACTCATGATGGATCTTTTTGTTTCCAGGACGGATGAGAAGCGGAGGGTGAGGTTAGGTGAGGAGGAACTGGCCAGGTACAAGGTGGAGAGGAAACGCAGACCTCTACCTGCAGCCATCAGTAGGGTGAGACAGACATGTTCTCTGTATACTCTAGATACAATGTTGTACTCTTATCAATGTGGACTAGGCAGGTATAAATTAGAGCTGAAATGCAGACCTCTATCTGCCACTAGGGTGAAACAGACACGTTCACTGTATGGTGCTATAGATACAATAAGCTTGCGCAAAGTTTGAATTGCACATGCATGGTGTGATGCACTGTGGGTAATGAGTGAAAGGTAAAGCCTCTTGAGGCATAAACAAAATGGGTCTAGACAAGAACCTCACCTTTGCTCTACTGTAGACGATTCACTGTATTTTACCGATCAATGTTTGATGTAATGTCCTTGTTGTATTTAAATCTGTTGTATTAAGATCATCTTTCTTTTCCCTTTGGAAACAAAAAGTACCATTGTGGAAACATGTATAACAATAATAGTAGAGCAAACTTTGTTGTCATTGTTTCCAGAATGATTCGTCTGACTCTGAGCGGAGGCTGCGGAACAGGAAGGGTCACCGACAGACGTTGACGCACGCGTACCGCACGCGCACCAACATGGCCATGGAGACGTCCCACAGCAGCCGCTCACGGTCACGACAGGTCCCCGAGTTCGACAGCTCCTCTGAGGTCAGAATCATTCGCTTTAGTGTTACGTGTAAAAAAACCCTTTATTTCATAATATTTCAATTTTAGACTTTATATTTGTACATAGAATAAAGAGCTTACCAACAGGCTTTTGATCAGTCCTCTAATCATTACCAAGTTGAAATGACCCAAATGACATCCAGACTGGAAGTGTGATGTCAGCTTCCAAAGAATGTGCTTGGAAGTCGTTATTGCCCCCTGTCTTGGTTGAGGGAAGGTTGGTGGGCTCTGATGTAAATGACCTCTTTCACTCCCCTGAAAAAGTGATCCTGTTCAAAATCTTGAACTCATTTTGCATTCACATGATGCTATGATTATAGTATGAAAGCTCTGCATAAACTAATAGACAACACTTAAAGTTTTAGTGACTTTCCTCTCTCTGAGTAGTGTGCATAGTCCAGTGGTTAGTGACCCAGCCTCTGAACCAAGAAGCCGTGAGTTTAAATCCTGACCATGTTGTTCACAGACATCTCCTTCATATGTGCTTCATGTAATACTAAAAAGTATTTTTTCCTTCCCCTAGGTTGAGCTAGAGATGGAGCAGGGCGGGTCAGGAACGGAGACATCGGAGGATGAGCAGGTCTGGGACAGCAGCAGCGACAGTGAAAGGTCAGTTTTACGACCTTCACTTCAAGGTCATTCTCAGTGGAATCAAGTGTCTTCACCTTGTCAAAATCCACAGAATGTCTCAGCGATTCTATGTGGATGTGTTGTGACACCTTTGAATTAACTGAGCTTGGGCATCTATATGCTCAAAGAACCTGGTCTTAAGAGCACGTCCAGCTTCACCTATGTAGGACTCTTGGCAAGGGCCCTGACAGAGAATGTGATAGACCCCACGCTTGTTTGCTTATGATGTTTTGTCCTTAGGTGCAACTAGGTAGTGTTTCAGGGTCTTGTTGGGTTTGATATGCTTGTCCTATTTGGGAAATCTGCAGAATTAGATATTAAGAAGGAAACTGTTGGAACAACTTTTTCCTACTGTTATTTGTGCTACCTGCCCTTACAGCGAATCTAGCGAGTACTCTGACTGGACGCAGGATGTGGGGTTGCCCAAGGAGCGCAGCAGGGGCGAGAAGCAGTCCCAGCGACAGAGGAAGGCTCCGGCCAGACTCGACTCAGAATCAGAAGAAGAGGATGAGGAGGCGGAGGAGAGACCCAAACCTCCGCCCAAGAGCAAAAAGCCCAAGAGGAAAAACAAGGTAAAGATGAGAATAAAGAGCGAAGATGAATAAAGAGAAGGATCCTGTGTTTATACAATTGTGTACTTAACCCTTAAACTGACAGGGTTTTAGCCCTAGAGGAAAAACAAGGTGGGGATGAGAGGTGGAATGAAAAATCCTAAAATTTGAAACACAAGACAGTTGTTAAACCTTCCATGGTAACCATTCAATGGACTGAAAGATAATGACTACTGTAGACAATTTTCTGCAATAGACAAGATTCTTCATGTTTGGGTCAACAAAATCTGAAAGTCTACAAAAAGTGAGTTTGGTGTCCTTTAGATTCTTCAGCGTAATATAAGCAGCTGCTGTGCTGTGTGCCTGCAAATTTAGCTGGTATGCTACACTAACATTGCTGTTATACTAGCTATACAATCACAGATCAGTGTAATGGTCCTTTCAGTAGAGGTGGTTATTGGTACAGGTTTTACTACACAGTGTTCTCCTTTTGAATAAAACAAGTTCACATTCATATTCAAAGAAGTTATGATTCATTGCAAGAAGATGATAAGTATCAAAATCTGGAAAAAGTTATATGCAGTGTTTGTCCTTTTGTTGCTATAGAAACCGCAGCCTGTGATTGACATGGACCAACAGATGTCGCTCGATGACATCCCTGATGAGTACCTCCCACCAAAGTGGATTACGGACATGAAGCCGCGCCGCTCGCCTTACGTGCCTCAGGTCGGGGACGAGGTGGTATATTTCAGGCAGGGTCACGAACTTTACGTGGACGCGGTCAGAAGACACAAGGTGTATGAGATCAACCCGCGCAAACAGCCATGGCACAAGATCGAACTCAGGGTAAGCTTCTGGCAAAGTCACTGTTTACTGGAGTTGTTAAATGAAAGTGAAGAACTCGCAACCAATGTCTACTGTTTCCTTCATACGAGATATGAAACTAGTTTGAAGTTTCTTTCAAGCAAAGTGGGAGTAATAGAGCTGGACTATCCATTGTGGCACCCAGGAAGACTTTTAATCCTGAAAATTTGTTGACTTTGTGAAGCTCATTGTATTTTTTGGTGGAAGACAGAGGATTTTAGGTTGCTTTTCTGAATAACAAGTTGGAAGAGGTTTATTTTGTAGGTTTTTTTACATGTAAGAAGACTTAGGGTCACTTTTTCAGAATGACAACTGAGACAACATTTTGAATGTCTATTTTCAGGAGCAGGAGATTGTGCGAGTGATCGGTATCCGGTACGAGATCGGACCCCCGCTGCTCTGCTGTCTGAAACTGGGACTCATCAACCCCGAGACTGGTGTTCTTACCGGAGGGAGCTTCACTATCAGGTTAGTTACCACACTTTACTCTATATTCTGTAAACATCCATGTATAAGGATGTCTTTCAGTTCACATGCAGTCTTGCATAAAAGGGCTTTAGAATATGTCCGTTTGGTAGGACAATGATCAACCCTGAGACTGGTGTTCTCACTGGAGGGAGCTTTACGATCAGGTTAGTCAGGCTACATCCAAACTAGACAGTATAGCAGTTAAAGTTAAAGTTGCCCGTACATCTGAAACAGATGCTTAGGGGTGGCACCCATCTCCATTGCTGTAGCCCTTGGGCCACACATTTGTGCAAGCCACTATAGTAGGGAGCTAGTCCGCTGGTACTGATGTGTGTTTAACTTCCATACTCTTCCTCATTAGTGCTGAGTGCTAAGCAGAGAAAGCAGCAAGTCTTTGGTATGACTTGGCTTGGAATCAAACTCACCACCAGTAGTAGTTTACTAGAAGTAGCAGCAGTAGAATGCAGTATTTGATTATACATGACGATACATTGGCTTTTAGTGTAAGAACCAACAGTTTTCCCCCTCTCCTGGTACCATGACATGCCTGATGTGACAGGTGTATCAGTTGTTACAGCAGGTGTTTGACAGGTGTAAGACCTAACGATTGTTCCCTCCTCCCCAGGTACCATGATGTGATAGACTGCCTGGTGCTGAGACAAGTTTACCAAGTTTAGCAACAGTTGTTATACAGGACTGGTGTAAAAGCTATCAATTGTTTCCTTTCAGGTACCATGACATGCCCGATGTGATAGGTGTACCAGTTGTTACAACAGGTGTTATACAGATCGATGTAAGAAATAACGATTTTTCCCCCAACCCCAGGTGCCATGACATGCCTGATGTGACTGGTGTATCAGTTTTTACAGCAAGTGTTTGACTGGTGTAAGAACTAACGATTGTTTCCCCCTTTCCAGGTACCATGACATGCCTGATGTGATAGACTTCCTGGTGCTGAGACAAGTTTACCAGCAGTCCGTGGAGGCCAACTGGCAAGTCGGTCAGTAGTCCATAATTGATGTTTGGGAAAATACTCTTTTTTTAGGGTGGAGACACAATTGCATTTTTGTCTTCTGCTCATGTGTACTTATTGGTTACAGTTGCATGGTTGTGAATTTTATTTCTGTACATCTGCCTAATATGGCATGTTGTGAAGACTATTTGCTCCTCATTGTTCTCTGTCCATTATATGTGCTAACTAGGGGTGGGTACTGGTACGGTGTACCTGTGCAAAACTGTTTTTTCTTGTTGGACCATTACAGAAAAAACAGACCTTTAAAAAAAACGGTGGATTGGACGCTGACCTGATTTGAAAATGAATAGATTATATCGGCAGGCGTTCAAGTGTTTGGGGGCTTACAGTTCCAAGGAAAAACAAGAGTGAAGTACAGGAGAGTTGATACTCTACCAAACAGAATCCTTTGTGGCGAAATGGACCATTGTTTTGAGTATTGCCCATTCATAAGTTTCACAGTTAATTAGGTTCATCGTCTGGACCTGAACCGGACCTGTACCTGAATTTTCTGTACCAGTACCCACGTCTAGTGCTAAATGTAGTGCGGACAAGTTACAGACATTAAGGATGGATCTTCCCACCCCTGTAGGTGACCGTTTCCGTGCCATCATCGATGACCAGTGGTGGTTCGGGACCATCGAGTGTCAGGAGCCGTTTCAGGAGGAGCACCCAGACAGCCACTTCCAGTGCTTCAATGTATGGTAGGTGGACAAGTCTAAACTGTTGGATCACGCTCTAAATCTTTATAATAACCTTTGCTTATAGATTGATGGTGCACTCGCTGGAAATTCAGAAGGGATTACTTATGGAACCCTTGTTGCACAAATTAACAGTAAAGGAAGGGGGTTAAAATAATCTGTTTTCTATTAAGTCTGCAGTTGTTGTCTCGGACTCTCACTTTTGCTCAGATGGCAGTTGAATACTGTGAATTGTTAGTAGTTTGTAGACAGTCACGTAGTTTGATGTAGAAGTGAATTGGAGGCATTCCCTGTGTTGTAAGTAAATGGTTGAAACAACCTGAATAATGCCTTGCAAGAAAAGTACATGATGGCAGTGTGATAAGAAAACTGCAAATACAAAACTACTGCAAACATTTTGCAATTTACACCACAGTGTTGGAGATTTTGATTGTTTTTTTTAATTTGAAGTTTGATTATGTACAAAATCTGACCTGTTTTTCCCTCCCCCCACCCCTAGTTGGGACACAGGAGAGACGGAGAGGATGAGCCCCTGGGATCTGGAGGCTGTGCCATCCGAGATGGGTGAGCCGATAGACGGACGTATGTCGTAACCAAGAAGAACGTTTTTATAACTACTGGATTTACCAACTTCAATTACTCATTTTTTGGGTCCCCTTTTCACTAGATGGCGATTGCTAACCGACTGTACTTCAGCCATAATTTAACTTTTATAACACTCGATTTCATAATTGGAATGTTATTGTACAAAGCTAAACTTTCTTCCAATACAAAAATACACATGGATCAAATTTTTAACGACCACTGTCATCTTCATCAGGGTCAGTACTCAGGGCTCGAAATTCATGTTTGGGATTAGGTGCACTGGTGCACCCATCTTAAAAAATTGGGTGCACCAAAAAAATTTTGGGTGCACCACTTAAATTGAAGTAAAAACCTAATAATAAAACTTAGTTACAAGCTATCAAATTCTTAAACAAGTACCATGACATTTTTATTGTCTTTCTAACACTTAGATGTCAAGAA